>NW_022437223.1:45972-200344 GCF_009761245.1 Sapajus apella
CACAGAAATTCAAACCATCATCAGAGATTATTACAAACAACTCTATGCACACAAACTAATAAACCTGGAAGAAATGGATAAATTCCTGGACACTTGCCTCTTCCCAAGCCTAAACCAGGAAGCAGCCGAAACCCTGAACAGACCCATAACAATGTCTGAAGTTGAGGCAGCAATTAAGAGCTTACCACCCAAAAAAAGCCCAGGTCCAGACTGGTTCACAGCCGAATTCTACCAGACATACAAAAAGGAGCTGGTACCATTCCTTCTGAAACTATTCCAAACAATACAAAAAGAGGGAATTCTTCCCAAATCATTCTATGAGACCAACATCATCCTGATTCCAAAGCCCGGCAGAGACTCAACAAGAAAAGAAAACTTCAGGCCAATATCCATGATGAACATAGATGCAAAAATCTTCAATAAAATACTGACAAGCCGATTGCAACAGCACATCAAAAAGCTTATCCACCACGATCAAGTAGGCTTCATCCCGGGGATGCAAGGCTGGTTCAACATACGCAAGTCTATAAACGTAATTCACCACATAAACAGAACCAAAAACAAAAACCACATGATTATCTCAATTGATGCAGAGAAGGCCTTTGACAAAATTCAACAGCCCTTTATGCTAAAAACCCTGAATAAGCTAGGTATCGATGGAACGTATCTCAAAATAATAAAAGCTATTTACGACAAACCAACAGCCAATATCATACCGAATGGGCAAAAACTGGAAGCATTCCCCTTGAAATGTGGCCCCAGACAAGGATGCCCTCTCTCACCACTGCTATTCAATATAGTATTAGAAGTTCTAGCCAGAGCAATCAGGCAAGAAAAAGAAATAAAGGGCATTCAAATAGGAAAGGAGGAAGTCAAATTGTCTCTATTTGCAGACGACATGATTGTATATCTAGAAGACCCCATCATCTCAGCCCCAAACCTCCTGAAACTGATAAGCAAGTTCAGCAAAGTCTCAGGATACAAAATCAATGTGCAAAAATCACATGCATTCCTATACACCAATAACAGACTTAAAGAGAGCCAAATCAAGAAGAAACTTCCATTCACAATTGCCACAAAGAGAATAAAATACCTAGGAATACAACTAACAAGGAACGTAAAGGACCTCTTCAAGGAGAACTACAAGCCACTGCTCAACGAAATAAGAGAGGACACAAACAGATGGAGAAACATTCCATGTTCATGGTTAGGAAGAATCAATATCGTGAAAATGGCCATACTCCCCAAAGTAATTTACAGATTCAATTTACTGCCCAAAGTAATTTATCCCCATCAAGCCACCAATGACCTTCTTCGCAGAACTGGAAAAAACCACCTTAAACTTCATATGGAACCAAAAGAGAGCCCGCATAGCCAAGTCAACTCTAAGCAAAAAGAACAAAGCGGGAGGCATCACACTACCAGACTTCAAACTATACTACAAGGCTACAGTAATCAAAACAGCATGGTACTGGTACCAAAACAGAGATATAGACCAATGGAACAGAACAGAGGTCTCGGAGGCAACACAACATTCCTACAACCATCTGATCTTTGACAAACCTGACAAAAACAAGCAATGGGGAAAGGATTCCCTGTTCAATAAATGGTGTTGGGAAAGCTGGCTAGCCATGTGCAGAAAGCAGAAACTGGACCCTTTCCTGACACCTTACACTAAAATTAACTCCAGATGGATTAAAGACTTAAACATAAGACCTAATACCATAAAAACCCTAGAAGAAAATCTAGGCAAAACCATTCAGGACATAGGTGTAGGCAAGGACTTCATGACCAAAACACCAAAAGCATTGACAACAAAAGCCAAAATAGACAAATGGGACCTAATCAAACTCCACAGCTTCTGCACAGCAAAAGAAACAGTCATTAAAGTGAATCGGCAACCAACAGAATGGGAAAAAATTTTTGCAGTTTACCCATCTGACAAAGGGCTGATATCCAGAATTTGCAAAGAACTAAAACAGAATTACAAGAAAAAACTAACAAGCCCATTCAAAAGTGGGCGAAGGATATGAACAGACACTTTACAAAAGAAGACATACATGAGGCCAACAAACATGAAAAAATGCTCATCATCACTGGTCATCAGAGAAATGCAAATCAAAACTACATTGAGATACCATCTCATGCCAGTTAGAATGGCGATCATTAAAAAATCTGGAGACAACAGATGCTGGAGAGGATGTGGAGAAAGAGGAACACTTTTACACAGTTGGTGGGAGTGTAAATTAGTTCAACCATTGTGGAAGACAGTGTGGCAATTCCTCAAGGACCTAGAAATAGAAATTCCATTTGACCCAGCAATCCCATTACTGGGTATATATCCAAAGGATTACAAATCGTTCTACTATAAGGACATGTGCACACGAATGTTCATTGCAGCACTGTTTACAATAACAAAGACCTGGAACCAACCCAAATGCCCATCGATGATAGACTGGATAGGGAAAATGTGGCACGTATACACCATGGAATATTATGCAGCCATCAAAAAGGATGAGTTTGGGTCCTTCATAGGGACATGGATGAACCTGGAAACCATCCTTCTCAGCAAACTGACAGAAGAGCAGAAGATCAAACACTGCATGTTCTCACTCATAGGTGGGTGTTGAACAATGAGAACACATGGACACAGGGAGGGAAGCACTACACACTGGGGTCAGTTGGGGGGAAATAGGGGAGGGATGGTGGGGGGGTGGGGAGCTGGGGAGAGATAGCAAGGGGAGAAATGCCAGATGTAGGTGATAGGGAGGAAGGCAGCAAATCACACTGCCACGTGTGTACCTATGCAACAATTTTGCATGTTCTTCACATGTACCCCCAAACCTAAAATACAATAAAATAAATAAATGGGGAAAAAAATGAAAAAAAAATAAATGCAAATATAACATTTACCTCCTATGCAGAATCACTAAAATTACACAATTTGTATTTCAAAGCATATACAGCTTATGTGTTTTGTTCTCACCAGAACAGGGAAACAGTAGAATATGAAGTTGACTGTTTTTATTTCACTTCTTGTTATGCACACACTCTGCCAATATTCTCCACATCAGCTCGCTGATGAGGAAGGAAAGGCGTCAAGGAAAATGAACTGCAGGTGGCCCTGTCTTTCCCCTTCCTTCCTTGTCATCATTTCCAGCACAAGTGGTTGCTAGCACAGGGAAGCAATGTGAGGAAGAAAGGATATGACAGAGCTCCGTCACCGTGTGTGTTTCTCAGAATGCCATGGCTTCTTTCTGTGCTAAGAGTACATTCTGGTTGGAATGGAAGGCGAGACCTTTCATAGCTGCCAGCACCCCACATGCTCAGCTGCAGGAGTAACTCATTTATCTTGTAAACATTGAATGTCACTGAACTCTCCTGTACCGTGGGCTCCCTGTAATTCGGTGCTCAGGGCCTTTACAGAGGATACAGGTGAATGCACAGCCAGGAACGGGTTTGTGCGGCTCTCCCCTTCTCCCTTGTAGGATCCATTATCCCATTGGACTTCACGCCCAAAACACAACATCAAAGATAAAATGATTGAAGAGATTCAAGATGGCAAGACTGGAGCAATCAACCAAGCTTGGAGCCCTTCTGTGCATAGGGTGCTGTGAGACTGCTCAGGTCCTGTGCCTGTGGGACTGGCTCTGTCTGAAGGACTGGCAGAATGTGTGTGGGCAAAGAGAGAGGACAGAGGGCATCCCAGGCAGGAGGGGCTTTGGCAAAGACATAGGGGGTTAGGAATGTTCCTGAAACACTTAGAAGAGAGAGGAGAAAAGCCTGGCTAGGAATGGGGTCCTGTTGGTGAGCATGGACCAGGAGAGAGGCTTACCATCTTGGAAACTTCGGTATCCCTCCACTGGGCCTGTGGACTGTGAACATATGGCTCACCTGCCTCCCTAAGCCTGAGGCAGCTCTGCCTGGGATCCCTGCACTGTTTCCCCACTGGGCTTTCACACATGGGTTCAATTATTTGTTAAATGAGGGCCAACTGCACTGGACCCCAAGCTCCTTGAGAAAGGTGGGGCGGCTGCTCTGTGTTTTCGAACTTCCCTTAGTGCCTGACATGGAAGGAAGAAGGAAGAGCTCACTCCTCAGGAGTTACACTTTTTTAGCGTGGAATTCAAGTAGCTGATTCCTTAAGCTACCAACAATTTCATCTTGAAAACTGACCTAATTCTCTGGTTTCCCATTCATTTAGACCGGCTTCCCCTTTGATAGAACAAAAGGGAGCCGCCATGGTCAGAAGATTGACTGCAAATGCATGGCATGAGTGCGTCTTTCTGCCTGTGGGTGACATCATCTTAAAGCTTTAGAAAAGTCACAGACGTTATGCTCCTTTAACAGTGGCAGTGTAAGCGATGAGATCTGGCAAGGGCAAAGAAGGCGGATGGGCTGTAACAAGGCAGAGAAATGTGGAAGAGAAGACTCCAGACCGCAGTGTCTTTTGAGCTCTGAAATGCCTCGGTTCTCTGTGAGGCTGGTTGAACAACTGTGTTGTTGATTCAGGTTGGCTTCACATACCTCTGAGAGGAGAAGAAAGAAATATTTCTGGGCTGTTTGGTGAATGAGTTTCACAGAGAGAGACAGCAAGGAGAAACAGCCTTTACAGATTATATATTGGCTTAAGTCTACCCACCATTAGGCAATTGGTGAAAGATGTCAAGTTTTCCTGGTTCAGTTTTCAAAGTTACAGTGCAGAATAAACACTTAAATTCCTGGTGGATTGTCCCCGGGTTGCCCTCCAGATGTTTGGTGTGGTGTAGAAACCACAGTAAATATATGTGTTTAAACGTCCAATAAATTAGGCAAGAGGGGGTGTATGTGTGGGGAGGGGGGCACGGTATGTTGCTGTGGCCCTGTGACAAAGACACAGTGGAGATCAGGAGGTCCCTTGCAACTTCATCTTGGGAGATAGGGCGGGGAGTGCTGCCAGCAGGCTCAGGAACAGCAAGGTGATGTGGCGAGGAATGCACCGGAGAGGCTGACACTAGCCGAGCTGTCAGAATTCACACCACCGGAAATGAAGGAATGAGCGCAGAGAGGGCCGCAGGGGTGTGTGTACATGGGAATGTGCAGAAAGACTGTGTGTGTCCTCATTGGCAGCGGCCATGGCTGGGCTGGAACTGAACAGGGCGGGAGGTAGGGCCCAGCCCTGGAATTCACTTGTCAATCCCTGGCTCCAGATGTCTGCACTGGGGGATCGGCCGCCTGGATGAGGAAACTGACAAGCTGTGGTTACCTCACTGTCCAAAGGCCTGTTGGAAATTGACTCATGCCTCCCACTAGTTGCCTTTTAAGACTTACGGCCCTGGAGCCAAACAGATTTGCACGGTGATGTGTTACTGAGCAGTTAAGGATGAAAAAGTCGCTTTTGGTGTTTTTCTCCGTGAAATTAAACATTCATCAGGAGGACAGCAGAAAAACAGCCTGGGAGATTAAATGAAACAAACCCATCCGTGTTTGGGGAGTTGAAAGCTTCTCTTCTAGCCTTTTCCTCTCAGAACAAGATCAGGTAAGGCACAAGACATCCTCTTGGGAAGGTCCCTCTCTGCTGGCGAGGCAGAAGCTGCAGTGAGAATGGTACACACTGATAAGGGATGGGACCTGGATAACGTGCCCCCCTGTTGTGCTGCTGTCTAGCTGTTTCCCAGAGTCATTTGCCAGCTTTGATATCCCAGAGGTAGAGTTATTCAAGTTGCCACCTTTGAGACAGGTGAGCTGTTGGCTCACTTATGACTGACTGAGCCCCAAGCTAAAGTGCTCCTCGATCAGGGTCACTTTCTCTATACCCAGGGCCTGTGGTTGAGCATAAGTATGTCAAATGCCTAGAGGCCAGAGAGGACTGCCCGAGGGAGATGCTGACTAGGCAGGCCTCGGCTTCATGAGTTTAGCCTGCCTTCTGGTAACTCTGCAGGTGGGAAAACTGAGGCCCAGAAGGAATCAGTCCTTACTCTAAGAACCACCACAGAATGGGTGATCCAGATTTTGAACCTGGAAGTGAAACTGACACTGCTCTACTCACCAGCCATGTGACGATTGGCTAATCTTTCTACGTCCATTTCCCATCTGTTAAGTGGGGGTGATGATGATACTAGCATCTTCTTGGGGCTTTGCTGTGAAAATTAAATAAAGATTCATATGTAATGGGTGATTTTCTGAAGAATTAATTCCTGTCCTAGTCTTCTTACTGTTAATGAATTGCTCTCTGGGGAAGCTGGGGATCTGAGTACCATGCTCCAGTCTCTATTACCCTGTGGGATTAAGGACTTTAGGGTTTTGAGACCCAAAAAGATAATTCAACCATGGAATCCCAAAGAGACAAGAAGTGGAGGCTTTGGTATAGCAAATGAGAGAGAGAGAGAGAGAGAGGGATGTGTTGCTCAGCTCCGTGGGGCTGATGAGGAAGGAAGAGAGAGATAAAACAGGATGGACCATGGGACCTGGGTTTTCCAAATCCGTAGCCACTCAAGTGGCCCAACCTGTGGTGGAAAAGATGACCTTGATGCCTGGGACTTCTGGGTCTAACCTTGATTGGCCCCATAGCTTGCATGAGGTCCCTCTAGCTGGCTGGCTCCAAGGAGGTGTGGCCAACAGCAGGAGATGGCCTCCATAGCAGGGCAAAACTGAGCTGGGCAGGAGACCAGGCTGGCAAACCTTACCCCAAAGGTGCCTTCCACACATGCCCAGAGAGGGGACACTGGTGCCCACCATGCAGCAGAGTTTCCCAGTATGCCTTTACTCTTAGGCAGGGAGGGAGGGAGCATCAATGAATGACTGACATTGTCACATTTGCCCAGCTGTGTCAGTGGGGAGGTCTCGAAATAGATATAATGGATTAGATAAATCAATGTGACATTTCTTATACCCAAGCATCATGGATGTATTCACCTCAGAGTTCAGGACACCCTAGGTGTGGCCTGAAAATAACTATTAATAAAGGGCTCTCTTAAAAAAGGATGGGTGGCTGGGTGCAGTGGCTCAAGCCTATAATCCCAGCACTGATCACCTGAGGTCAGGAGTTCGAGTCCAGCCTGGTCAACATGGCGAAATCCCGTCTCTACTAAAAATACAAAAATTAGCCTGTCATGGTGGCATATCTATAATCCCAGCTACTTGGGAGGCTGTGGCAGCAGAATCACTTGAACCCGGGAGGCAGAAGTTGCAGCAGTGGGCCGAGATCATGCAAATGTACTCCAGCCTGGGTGACAGAGTGAGACTCTGTCTCCAAAAAAAAAAAAATTGTAGTTATCCACAACCCTTAGGCTGCTTTTGGTTTCAGTAGTTGAGTGTAGCTCCCATCAATGTTTGAAGTCAGCGAGGGCTAGCTCCTTCTCTAAACCTCACAACCACATGAGAATGGAAGCAGTCTCTCCAAATTCTGCCACATGGAGACAGTTAGAAAACAAGCTCAACCATTGTGGAAGACAGTGTGGTGATTCCTCAAGGATTTAGAAATAGAAATTCCATTTGACCCAGCAATCGCATTACTGGGTATATACCCAAAGGATTATAAATTGTTCTATTATAAATACACATGCACAAGTATGTTCATTTCGGGACTGTTTACAATAGCAAAGACCTGGAACCAACCCAGATGCCCATCAATGATAGACTGGACAAAGAAAATGTGGCACATATACACCATGGAATACTATGCAGCCATAAAAAATGATGAGTTTTTGTCCTTTGTAGGGACATGGATGAATCTGGAAACCATCATTCTCAACAAACTGACACAAGAACAGAAAACCAAACACCGCACGTTCTTACTCATAGGTGGGTGTTGAACAATGAGAACACATGGACACAGGGAGGGGAACATCACACACTGGGGTAGGTTGAGTGGTGGGGGGCTGGGGAGGGACAGTGGGGAGCGGCAGAGGGAAAACACTGGGAGAAATGCCTGATGCAGGTGATAGGGGGACGGACGGAAACTGCAAACCACCATGGCAAGTGTGTACTTATGCAACAACCCTGTGGGATGTGCGCATGTGCCCCAGAGCTTAAAGTACAACTTAAAAAAAAAAAAGAGTTATGTAGTAGAGATAACTCTGTCACCCTAGCTGACAGACGTGACAAGCAGCTCTCTAGGGTAAAGGTGAGGGGAGAGAGTTAGAGACAGAGACAGAAATAGAGATGGATTGGCTGTCCATTACAGTAAAATAAAAATATTTTTTTAAAAAGAAATAGAGATGAGATATAGAGATAGATGGAGAGATAGAGATGGAGATGGAGGCAGAGACAGAGGCAGAGACAGAGAGAAACCAAAATACTTAAGGTTTTATAAACGTTCCTTTAAAAAGACCCAGTTTAAGCTATTACAAGCCCTAGATCTGATGGGTGGTAGAGTTTCCCATATTGTAATTCTATGTGAATCAATACTACTATACTAATTTCTGAAATCCTTAGATGCAGATCTCACGGTGCTTAGAAGCAGGGGCTGTGATGTCAGACTGCCCAGGTTTGAATGCGCTGCCTCTGCTACTTGCTGATGAATAAAGAGAAATTACCCTTTTAAAAAAAAGAAAAAGAAAGAAAAAAATATTCATTCACGAACATCCCCACATGGCTGTATAAACTCTTGAGCGCCACCGGTGGCATCCCGGCCCTCTGCCCTTTGAGGACTGTCTACCCATTTGCATGTGCTTATCTGCAACAAATATAATATTATTGGCAGGACTTCTTTGTCCTCACAGGCCTCTGACTCAACATTAAGCAACTGGAAATCCTCCCAGGTGAAGGACTACAGCCAGGACTGGCCGGGATCAAGCTTTGGGCAGCAAAGTCACAGGGCAGCGCCTCCAGGCCTCACTGGGTTCCTACACAGTACTTGCAGCCCTGCAAAGTGGCTCTCAATCACACCGGCCTTAAATACCTTGACTTTAACTCAATAGAAGCTTATGTCTCATGTCGTCATGCTGGTTAACAGGCAACTATTTTTCCCAAAAAGAAAACACACCCTTGAACACCCATTTCTGACATTCTTTATGATTGTTGGCCAAGTGTGGGATGTAGATGAAGAAGACAGAAATGAGTACAGTAGTCTTTCTAGTGTGGGGGTTTCCTTATGAGACTGCCCTGTCTGCCTGGCCTGGGAGGTGTGTTCAGTGACTCATAGCGCCCACCTGTGGCTTAACTTTTTTTTTTTTTTTTTTTTTGAGACAGGATCTTGCTCTGTTGCCCAGACTGGAGTGCAATGGTGCAATCCTAGCTCACTGTAGTCTTGAACTCCTGGGCTCAAACCATTCTCCCACCTCAGCCTCCCAAGTGGCTGGGACTACAGGCATGTGCCACCATGCCTGGATAATTTTTAGATTTTTTTGTAGAGACAGGGTCTTGCTGTGTTTCCCAGGCTGGTCTCCAACTCCTGGGCTCAAGCAATCCTCCCACCTTGGCTTCCCAAAGTGCCAGGATTGTAGGTGTGAACCACTGCTCCTGGCCTGTGGCTTAACTTAAGTGACATTCTCCAAGAGTCATATTGGAGCAAGCCCTCCAAATGTGGGGCAGAATTGGAACTAGAGCTGTGGGCCTGAATCGGTGGTGCCTTAATTAAAATATAAAGTAAGTTAGGAAATAATGCCAGTTCCTTTTCTTTTAGTATCTTACTGCTCGCAATTAGCTTATGAGCTTCTTGGGAACAGGGCCAAGATTTTCAGCCACATAATGCTAGATTCATTGTATTTTCTCTTTCTTAAAATATTTATTAAGTGGCTCTTTGGATAGTGGAAAAGTTGGCTGAAAAGACATTTTGGGGAATGAAGCCCTTGATGGTCAGGTTAAAGAATCTGGATTGCATTCAGGGGAGCCAGGAAGCCAATGAACGCTTTTGAGAGGGGAGGTGGCTTGATCAAAGGGATGCTCGACAAGGAGCACTTAGCTGACCAAGCAACCATCCAAGAGCACCCAAGCCCATGCACAAAGTCATGGCTCTCCCTGGCTGTGCTTCAGTCAGGCTGTTTATTAAGAACAGGGGCTACGGCATATCTATTGTGTGCCAGGCACTCTGCTAAGAGTTTCAGTTCCCAAGCCATCTGAATGAACCATCCTTTTCCCATTTTCCAGAAGAGGAAGCCAAGGCTGAGAATGAGGAGTGACATGCTTTAAATCGCAAAACAGGAAGGAAGGGTGGAGAATCTCTGCCTGGCACAAAGTGCTTCTTTCTACATTCTGCCTCCACTTGTCCCCAACCCAAGGCATCTGATTCTGAGTTGCTCTGGAGGTATCCGGAATATGAAGAGACAGATGCAAAGCAGGACAGTTCCAGCAATTTTTTGGGAACAGCAGTACAGAATGCAAAATGCTTTCAAGCAATAAAACCCATTATCTGTGCAGAAACCCATCTGTGCTAAGGAGAATTCCGCAGGGATTATTGTCCCCTGGAGACAGGAGAAGCCATTTGGTGGGCTAAAGCATCAAGACAAGACCTTAGCTGATTATAAGTCACATTAGACAATTACATTGTTAGCTCCTGGGAGTAATAATGGCTGAATTTGCTCTGATTTCTTCTCGTTGCAAAATAATGCCTGTTTAGGATATTTTGGCCTTCTGTGTAATAAACCTGTGGATTGGATTGAGTCTGCAATATTTGGCACATTAAAAATTACTTTCAGTTGACTTTTTTTAAAAGCCCCATTTTTCAATCCACGTTCTCCTTCTTTCCAGAGACCCTAAATGTATTCCTTGTGGAGGCTGATTATCCATCCCAGGTGTAGGAGCAGCTCTGGGGCAAACAATTAGGGTTTTTCCTTTTACTCTTTCACACTCACCATGTTGTGAGTGGGGAAGAAAGGCATGATTGGGGGATGTTATGGCTCAGGCTAGCTATTTGTGCCCTCTTTATGACCTTGGGAAGCCCATACACTGCAAAGAGGCCGGTGGGGAGGTGGGGACAGGCAGACTTGGATTCTGATCCCTGTCCTGCTTCTTCCTAAATCTGTGACCTTGGGCAAGTTGCTCTACCTCTCTGAGGACTGATTTCTTTCTCTGTAAAACAGGGCAACTAATTGAATTCCTGGGGGATTAAACGAGGCAATGGATACAAAATCACTGTGGCTGTTCAGGAAATGTTAACATGAGGCTGGCAATTGACATTTCATTGTTGAGGAGTTTCCAGTCCCCAGTCATAGAGACAAGATTAGCAGGGATTATCTCTCATGGGACAGGGGAGAATATGGAGGAAACATGGGCTTTGGGGTCACCTAGACCTAACTTGTGCTCTGCTATCTCTAGCTCTTTGTCCTGAGCAGTTACAATAGCTCTCGGTGCCGCTCTTTTCTTATCTGCAAAATGGGCTTATCGTGATACATGCCTGGCAAAATGTGTTGAGATAGCTCATGCCTGAGAGTGAGGTTTGAGGTTTATATTAAGACTTTATTGGATGGTGGCAAAATTGATGCCCAGCCTGGAGGGGCCCAGAAGGGGGCCTGCCAGAGATTGCATCAGGGTCCCAGCCATTGTCCGTGGACAGACTATATTGTCTCATACACATTTGTCTGAGTGGTTTTGAAATGTAAACAGAGGCTGTTGCAATAAATGAAATACAAATTCTTGCTAAGACACTAGTGAATTCATTTCTTCTTGGCCGATGGATTCTAAGAGGCCAAAAAGGAGAAGTGAAAATTTTGGTTTAGCACTAAATAGCGCTTCTCATACTTGCAGCTAGAGAGGTCAGAGATTTGGTCCCGAGATCAGAGTCGTGTGTGACACTACATTCAGAGGCTGGTTGTGGGCCAGACGGAGGACACTGACCCTTGGCTCACTCAGCCCACCCACTCACCAGCTCTCCTTTCCTTTCTGGGTCACCTAGGGAGGAGAAGCCATCTACTTCATGGAAAGTTTTTTTGGGGCTCCTCTATGGGTCCTCTACTCTGCACCCTTTGCAGGGACTCCCTGCTTCAGTTCACAGGACAACCTTAATAGCTAACTGCGGAGAGGACTGGATGGTTAAGTAGCTCTTCCAAGGAAACAGAGCCAGATCTCAGGGGCTGGCTTCCATCCAGGGCTTGAGAGAAGAATCAGGAGCACATAGGCTGTCGCAGTGAAAAGCAGATCCCAAAGACAGTGTGTGGCGGCGTGAAAGGGGCCTTCCTGCACAGCCACCACCACGTGTTCCGGCGCTACCTCCAGGGGCTGCGTGCAGCTCGAGGACACAGCACTGCAGCTTGCTAGAAGCCTCCAGCTCATCCTTTTCTCTATCCTTCAGGTGACTGTGGAAGGGTGGCCATGCAGCCTGCCATCAGCCTGGTCTCCGCTGGGGTGGGGGACCTTTCTCCTGGAGGCTACAGGAACACTAAAGACTTCTCAGCTGAGAAAGGTCAATGATGGAGGTGTTGGATTATTGGAAGAGGAGATAAAACAGATGAAGAACAGATTAATGGCACCCTTCAGGTTGCAAAACGTGTCCCCACTTTTATGTCTCATGTCCAGCCAGTAGCTCTGTGAGCTCTGATTCAGCATTGCACTTAGCACTTACCCTCCCCGCCTTTTACAGAAAAGGAAACTGAGGCTCCGAGGTTGTGGAGTTGCTTGCTCCAGCTGATGACAAAGGCCGACAGAGCCAGGACTAGAGTCCCGCCCTCTCCAATCCTCCAACTGCCGTTAGCACCGTGATCCTACGGCCTCTTCAAAGTCCAGAGTTAGGCAAACTCTTGCCCTTGTTTCCATTAAATAAACATCTTCATCTTTTTCGTACTTTTAATAATAGCAGGAAGTAAATCTGGCCATGTAATGTGAGAAAGGTAATAGTCCCAGGTCAGGAAATCCTGTTGCTTGGAGTCCCTTGGGAATGTTAACTTTCCCACTCCCACCCCACCGGGATCCTGTCGTCCTGCACAATTGGCTTCCTCAGGCAAAACTGGGCCAGAAATTCTGGGCCGTTGGCCAGAGTCAGACCTTCGCCCTCTGGTAGTGCCCACTGGAAGAGGAGGCGAGAGTCACCAGGAGGCTCGACCCTCCTCCGGGCCCTGCCCTCCACCAGTGGGTCCTGGAGGAGAAAAGCTCTTGAGACGCCCACTCTGCAGTGGGCAGTACCCGGACAGGTTATCCATTCTCTCTAGGCCTCTGTTCCCGTGTCTGTTAAGTGCAGTGAAGCAAGGTGAAGAAGTGAAGTGAGCATTCGGGACATGAATTGGCACGTGGTCGGTGCTAGAGGAGCCGGCAAGGTGGACTCTGGTCGCTTCTGTGGTGCTGAAGCTGGGGAAATAAGGAACAACCTCATCCACAGGTCAGAGCTCCCGTGTGCTCAGGAGCTACTAAGGGAAACTCCTAGGGAACTTCTCTTGTAGAAAGAACCTAAGCTCCACCCACTCGGGCAGCTGATGCCAGTGATTCGGTCACTCATTCGCTGGATTAGCTCTCTAGCCCGTGATCTTATATTATAACAAGTACAACATTCATTCATTTTCACACATAATTACCTCACTTATTCCATGGAAGACCTCTGCAAATTTGATGGTCGTAGCATGCAGTTATCAATGGTTGCTCATGCAATTATCCATTCCTTCAACAGGTAGCGATTGAGCTTCTTCAAATCGCCAGGCAGGGGCAGAAGCCGGGAACACAGGCACTCCCAACCCTTGAGGAACCCACAGCCTGTCAGGAAAGCAGACTCTGATAAATAAGCCATACAAGAAATTAGTTCATTACAAGGCCAGGTGCAGTGAATCACACCTGCAATCCCAACACTTTGGGAGGCTGAGGCAGGAGGATTACTTGAGCTCAGGAGTTTGAGATCAGCCTGGGCCACAGCGCAAGACCCTATCTCTACAAAATAAATTTTTTTAAAAAATTAGCCAGGCATGTTGGTGTGCCCATAGTCCCAGCTAGGCATGGGGATGTACCCATAGTCCCAGCTACTAGGGGGTCTGAGGTGAGAGGATCGCTTGAGACAAGAAGTTTGAGGTTGTACTCAGCCATTGTCCTATGAAACCCTATTTCTGAAAAAGGAAAAAGAGGCTGGGCGCAGTGGCTTATGCCTGTAGTCCCAGCACTTTGGGAGGCCAAGGTGGGCACATCACGAGGTCAGGAGATCAAGACCATCCTGGATAACACAGCGAAACCCCATTTCTACTAAAAATACAAAAAATAAGCCAGGTGTGGTAGCACGAACCTGTAGTCCCAGCTACTCAGGAGGCTGAGGCAGAATTGCTTGAACCCCGGAGGCGGAGGTTGCAGTGAGCCGAGATTATGTCACTGCACTCCAGCCTGGGTGACAGAGTCAGGCTCAAAGAAAAGAAAAAAGAAAGAAATTAATTAATTACAGTGACAAGAAGTGCTTCAAGGGAGAGGTGCTAGGTGTTAAGTAAGCCCCTAACAGAGAGGCCTAATGGAGTCTGGGATCCATGAACACCTTCCTAAAGAGGTGACCTTTGAGCTGGGAGCTAGCAGGGGCTCTTTCCTCAAGTCTGCCACACCCCCCACCTGGTCCACAGCTAACATCAGTAAAGTACGTTACCCTCCGGCCCCTCTGGATGCTACATTTGCACTCCCACTTTATCACCCCATCACGGCTGTCCTTTCTTTCAAGGTGCCAAACTTAGCTTGAACTTAGGGTTGTGGTTGTGGTGGCTGCCCTTGGAGGCAGATGTCTCTCTCCCAGACCGTGATCTCTACTTTCTAAAAGTTCAGTGACTTCTTGTGATGCTCCACCAGGTTTGGGAATCTCTGCTGCAGAGATCTCAACCTCCTCTTCTCATATGAGTCCCCAGCACATCTTATGTTTCATTCACTATCATATGGTGGGCAGCAGAATGATGCGACACAGCTCTCCAGGAACATGCAGCCCTTCAGGAAGGCAGAGTCATGGAACCATAATGTAACCTGATGAAGATTTATACAGCATACTAAAGGGGTGCCAAGGAGGATGTCCAACCCAGCCAGGGAGTCAGAGAAGGACTCCTCCCTGGAGGAGGTGATGCCTGAGCTGAGTCTGACCGAATGAGAGGCAAAAAGAGGCAACATTCCAGGGAAAGAGAGAGCAGTGGGTACAGAGACTCAGAAGTGAAAGAGGGCAAGGTCTAACCTAAAAACAAAAGGTGGTTCTGTACAGCTGGAGAATAAAGTATAAAGCGCATTTAACACAGCTGGGGGCATTCAGGAAGGCCTCCTAGAAGTGGTGCTACATGAAGTGAGACAATTCAAAGAGCTACTAGGAGCTAGCCAGGGGGAGTAGGGGAAGGACATCATAGACACTGAAGAAGGGAACTGTATTAGTAAATAACGCTGTCAAACAAGCCACTCCAAAACTTAATGGCTTAAAGTGGTGATAATCATTTATTATCTCTTTTAGTTTCTGTGGATCAGGATGTGGGGAGCAACCTGAATGGTGGTTCTGGCTGGGGGTGTCTCAGAGCTTTCATTCAACTGTTCACTGGGCTTCCTAGAGCTGGGAGATGTGCTCACTCACATGCCTGACACACTGGTGCTGGCTGTTGGCAGAGGCCTCAGCTCCTCAACCCATCTGCCTCTCCACAAGGTTGCTCAGTGTCCTCACTGACAGGCAGCTAGCCTCTGCTGGAGTGAGTGAGGCAAGAGACCAAGGGGAAAGCTGAAACAGCTTTCGGGACCCAGCCTCACAAGTTGCAATTATTAGTCCATTTGTCAGCTAGGTCAGCCCTGTTGCAATGTGAGAGGGGCCAGCGCCAGTCCAAGCGAGGCACTTGCTTGAGTGCAAAATTTTAAGGGGTGCCGGAAACCTCTGTGGTAAAAACAAGTAATATTTTGAAAAATAAAATAAAAATGAATCTAAAAACATCCATGATGACAAAATACCAACGTTTTAAATAAAGACAGGCTGGGATTTGGGTGGAGCAAGTGAGGTGGGATGGGCAAGTGTGAGGCTGGACCCTGCAGGTGGGCATGCATTCCAGGAGGTGGGGTCATTATGGGCCATCCTGGAGACTGGCTGACACGGGGACCAACCTCTGGGAGGCACGGTCCTAGTTCAAAGCCTGTAAGTCTCAGACACAGGTGGCCCAGGGCAAGGGGGTGAGTGGTAGGGAAACCTGTTTCTCCATTGTGAGTCGCCAATCAGAGAGGAAGAAATCCATGCACCACACAAACATAAATGGCAGCCTAATTTGCAGGGAATTGTGGTTGGACATTGTATTCCTTTCTTAGGGCTGCTGTAACAAATTATCACCAACTAAGTGAATTAGAACAACAGAAATGTATTCTCTCATAGACTCTAGGGGGTAGAAGTCTGCAATCAAGGTGTCAGCAAGGATAATAATCCTGTAAAACATCACTAATCATAATATTATTATATGGTTATCACATTATTATGATTGCTATTATCATAGAACAATTTTATTACATGACTGTGATTCTATTTCTGGGGCTTATGAAGACGAATCTGTTCCATGCCTCTCTCCTGACTTCTGACAGTTGCAGGCAATCCCTGCAGTCCTTGGCTGGCAGACACAACATTCCAACATCTGCTCCGTTGTCACAGAGTGTTCTTCTCATGTGTTTGTGTCCAAATTTCTCTCATCTTGTAAGGACACCGATCATGGGATGAGAACCTACCCACATCCAATGTGAACTCATGTTAATTCAGTTACTTTTGCAAAGACCCTACATATCTTTGGGAGACACAGTTTAATCTACAATGGTAGTATCGGGTTATTCTAGCGGTGGGTTTACAACGTCATTCACGCTTCTTCCTCCCTCAGGGCCTTTGCGAAGGCAGCTCCCTGTGTGGGACTCCCCCACCCTCAACCCCAATCTCTTTGCCTCCTTGACTCTTGCTCTGCCTGTTGATCTCATCACCTCCTCGGAAGACTTTCTTCCCCTCCTGGCTGGTGTACGTCCCTCTATGCCCTCTTCACATTAAGCATTATTATCTGTCGCAACACATGTATTCGTGACATTGCTTGATGAATGTTTTCCAACTCCCATAGCAATGTAAGTCCTAGGGAGGCAGGAGCAATATCTGCCTTAATCAATGTTTTCAGTGTAGCTAGGGCCAGGCACGGTGGCTCACACGTGCAATCCCAGCATTTTGTGAGGCTGAGGTGGGCAGATCACTTGAGGTCAGGAGTTCACCAAAATGGTGAAACCCCGTCCCTACTAAAAATACAAAATTAGCCAGGCATGGTCATGGGCGCCTATAATCCCAGCTGCTCAGGAAGCTGAGGCAGGAGAATCACTTGAACCTGGAAGGTGGAGGTTGCAGTGAGCCAACATCGCGCCACTGCATTCCAACCTGGGCGACGGAGCAAGACTTTCTCTCAAAGAAAAAAAAAAAAAAGAAAAAAAAGACTATACCTGGAACCTAGGAAGTTCCCAATAAATATTTGTTGAATGAATGAATGAACAACCTCAGGTTTCCAGACACTTTGATCTTCTATTCACTCTATTATAAGTAGAGTCTCTCCTATTCCTCTTCTTTTCTATTTCTCTGCTCTTTAAGCTTTTCTTTCTACCCATTCTTTCTCCATTAGCTGTCAACATGGAGCAAATGGCTGCATGTACTTTGTTCTGAGAAACAAATTCAGTTGATTTTCTTATTTGCATATCCTTCTACCAATGTTGCCAGAAATGAAAAATAGTCAAATATAATGAGCTGTTGATTCTAGATGGACACCTGGCCCTGCCTGAAGGCAGGCACTGGACCAGATGGCCTTGGGCTGGGAGTCAAAGTCAGTGGCCAATTGTTATCCAGGCCCAGCCCCAAGGGGGATGCAGGTCCTGGCTCCACAGCAATGGAAGCTGGTCATTGCCTGGCTCTGCTCAGGGCTGACACCTTCTCTCAAACTCCTGGCCTCACACAGTCCCTCTAATCTCAGGCTCCCAAAGCGCTGAGGTTACAGATGTGAGCCACAGTGCCTAGCCTGGGCTGGCATCTTCTCAAGCTACAGGTCTCAGCCAAATGTCATTTCCTCAGCTAGACCCTCCAGGCCACCCATCTAAAGCTGTCCAAAGACCAAAAGCCCAACTCAGGAAGCAGAGCGTAGAGTAGGGAAGAGGTAGGGCCCTTGACATTCTATAATTCTACGTTCAGCATTGTAGAATTCTCCATCTCTGTGCTTTTTGTTGTATGAGGTTATTAAATGTCTCTGTGGCTTAAGCAACTCTGAACCAGATGTCTTGTTATTTGCAGTTGAAAGCACTGTAACTGATGCATTCTTTTCAAACCACATGTATTAGTCTGCTAGGGTTGTCCTAACAAAGTACCACAGACTGGGAGCTTAAACAGAAGAAATTTATTGTTGCACAGTTCTGAAGGCTGGAAGTCCGAGGTCAGCTATTTGCAAGGCTGGTTCCTTCTAAGCCATGAGGGAAGGCTCTGTCCCAGGCCTTCTCCCTGACTTGTAGATGCCGTCTTCCCTCTGTGTCTTCACGTGGTTGTCCCTATGTATGTGTCTGTGTCCAAATGTCCTCTTCTCAAAAAGACATCAGTCATACTGGATTAGAGCCCACCCCAATGACTTCATTTTAATTTAATGACCCTTTTAAAGACCCTATCTGCAAATACAGTTACATTCTGAACTACTGGGCTTTAGGACTGCAACCTACAATTGGGCCAAGCCTGGTGGCTCGCGCCTGTAATCTTAGCACTTTGGGAGGCCGAGGCAGGTGAATCATGAGGTCAGGAGTTCAAGACCAGCCTGGCCAAGATGGTGAGACCCTGTCTCTACTAAAAAGTCAAAAAAATTAGCCGAGTGTGGTGGCAGACGCCTATAATCCCAGCTACTCGGGAGGCTGCGGCAGAGAATTGCTTAAACTTGGGAGGCAGAGGTTGCAGTGAGCTGAGATTGCACCACTGCACTCCAGCCTGGGCAACAGAGTGAGACTCCATCTCAAAAAATGAAAAATAAAAAAATGAACTGCAACCTACAAACAGAGGACAGGGAGGTCACAATTTAGCCCATATCACTACAGATCCAGAATTATTTTCTGTCAAGCAAAGCTGGCTCCTAGGGCTACAGACAGATAGACCATGGAAACTGTGCCTTCTCCAGCCACCCACAGAGCAGGAATGGCTGTTTGGAGCCCGGGATGATGAGCTTACTGCCCAAGGTGAGAGAAGGCAGGAGAGAAAGTTTCTCTCTGAATTTAAATCTCAACAGCCAGTGGGGAAACACATCAATAATGTTAAGAACCATGGTCATAATAATAGTGGCCGCCTCTCATCCACACCATGCAGGGGGCCCTGTGTGAGGGCCTCCTTGATGCTGTCTCTGACAGTGTTAGGAGGGAGGCACTATTCCTCACCCAATGACGAGGCTGAGCTCAAAGCCGTTCCTCACATGCCAAGGGTCACACAGCTGAGATGGCAGCCTCAGAGGTGCCTCTTTTATCTCCTGTCAAGAGAGAACTTGCGCTCGGCCAGTGGGGAGTACAGGAGGCACCAGGACCAGGACCCCTGCAGCACTTTCAGGACCCTCCTCCACTTCCCAGACAAGGCCCCACATCCTGGGCAGCCCTGGGCCAGGGAATGAGCAGGGCGAGGCCGGGCACTAGGGCCTGCTACTCCTGCCCCCACCAGGACTCCTCTGAGGGGCCATCCTTGCTCTGGATCTCCCTGTAAAGCTGGCGAAGATGTTGGCGTGTCTACACTGCAGTCTCAGGAACTCCTGCCCATCCCACTCCCTGTACCTTTTCCTTTTCACAGGCACCACCAACAACAAACCTCTCACGTTCCTGAGTCGGTCTCAGTGCCTGCTTTCCAGAGGACCCGGCTGGCCCTCCCCAGGCGGACAGACCAGCATTAGGACCATGACCTCCCACTAGGGATGTGTCACCACCTCCCCTATCACTGCTCAGTCTTGAAGGCAAAGGCTAGAGGGTTTAAAGACAAGAGTTGGAGCTGGGCCCTGTGAGTCATTAAATTCGGAGCTGGTGGTCAATTTCACCCAGTCTAATGAGTGTGGAGTCCAGGCACCCAGAGCCAGATACCAGGGAGGGCCAGAAGCATTGCCTAAGGCCACCAGCTGCTTGGTGGCAGATAAAGGCCAGAGTCCCAGGTCTCTGGATCCATCTAACCCCGTGTGTGAGTGTGGACCTTCTGCCCAGCCAAAGTGACTCAGAGCTGCAGCCCTGAGGGGTTTCTGAGGAGGGATGAAAATGGGATGCTGGAGGAGCCAAGAGCTCATCCCTGAGCTGCAGAGGCTGCCAGGATCCTTTAAGGCCTTCCACCAGGACCTCCTAACAATGGAGGGCCACCTGCCCCCAGCAGCAGAACTCAGACAGGAGGCTTATGCCCCTCTGCCCAATCTGCATTGACTTTGCCAAGTGAGGCACCACCTCTCATCTAAAGTGGGCACAAAGCCATCTTCTTGCTGGGGAATCAGGAGTCTTCAAAAAGCTGGTGTGGGAAGAGCCCCCACCTGAGCCAGGACCCCTGCCCCTGCCCATTCTGACAGAGCTGCACAGAAACTCGAGTGCCAGCCTTGCCACATGCTGATTTATGGCTGTGATGACCCGAGAGCCCTCTGACGGGGCTCCGGCACTCGGTTTATAGCCTCTACTATCTCCAGGGCTAATTAGTTTTATGGCCAACAGGAGAGACGGGAGGTTTAGCAGCTTGACCTGTCTCTGGTTCAACAGCACAAAGTGCAGCTGTTTATTTTCCAAGGGGCGCCCAGGCAGAGTCCCTCCCTCCCTTTCTCTCTCCTGTGGCTGCTGGCCTGGATGACAGGGGTGTGATGGGGCACCACAGGGTCTCTCCAACGCTGGTGGAGAGCAGGCAAGACGACCGTTCCCATTCCAGGGCTGCACTGGCGGCCCTCTAAGCGGGAGCCAGGCTGGTCTTCTGGATGGAGGGAGACAGCTCACTCTCATTTCAGGATATCTTCTAGGACACGATGATTCCTCGGAGCCCTGATGTCCACTGCCTGCCCACTCTTTCAGGCTAGTTTTCCAAGTTAAGCATTTGCGCTCAAGTCCAGCCCTGCTCCTCCTTCACTGACCTTCCCAGCAAAGGCTACACCCCTAATGTGCTCACAGACGATAAGAGCAACTGACGGGTGCTGGGTCTGCACCATTAAGAGCACAGTGTGTGTGTCTCTGTGTGTCTGTCTCCAGTCACTGCCACCAAAGCAGCGACTCTGAAACCAGTCCCATCTGATTCTGCTGCCACTTCATCTCTGGGCCTTGCGCCCTTCATCTGTGAAATGGGGATAATAAAAACGCATCGTAAGGTTGCTGCTATGATTATTAGATGAGACAGTGCAGCAAAGCCCTTAGTCTGTGTCAGATCTGGACTCAACAGATTTATTAACATTCCGAGGAGAGGGGAAACAGAGGGCACAGGGCAGCCCTCCAGGTGGGAACTGCCTCTTCCACTGACACAACAGGGCTCCCTTTACCATCTGCATTCCCAAACACTGGTCTGACAGCTGTGGTCATCACTCACTTGGCATCCTCTTGCACTCACACCTTTGCACAAATCATGTATTCAAGCATATGTGTGCAGTCACACCAGAAACCATATTCATGTAACCAAGTGTCTTTGCGGATGTGTATTCTTGAACATTCAGACACATGCACTTATACACACATGCGTGCATCCCATATGTGCTGCACAGAGTCCTACAGAAACATGGCACATACACACATGTACACATTCCTGCGCGCGCACACAGAGTCCCGTGCCTCTGACGCATGTGCAGTACAGAGGAGCAGGCTGGGCCAGGTGCAGTGACTCACAGCTGAAATTCCAGCACTTTGGGAGGCTGAGGCAGGCAGATCACCTGATATCAGGAGTTTGAGACCAGCCTGGCCAACGTGGGCCTTCCAATTTGATGACGGAATAAGCTTCGAGACCGGGACTGGTGTGTGACAGACTGCATCCCTCCTACCACATTTCCTGTGCATTTCCCTGCCTGTAGCATGATGCCTGGGGTGCCTCAGGATGCCAGGGTGAGTCCCCAGGGAACCTCACGGAGCTGGGGAGAACTTCACACAACACTGTGGCTGCAGAAGGCTGGGTGGTGGTTGCAAGAGTGAGTGAGTGGGTGTAGGGGGAGAGCCTTCTAGGGTCATGGGTGGGAAAGGCCTTGCTCACACCCTAACTCCCAATCTTCCAGCTCTGTGGCCTTAGGGAGTGGCCCCAGGCTTCCTTTGCCTGAGTGTAATGAGTTTCATGTCAGCCCTTTTTTTTGGAAGACTTAGTGTCTATGAAGCACCATGAGTGTGGCAGGTATCTTTTATCAGAGTTTATGTAGCCCTAAGGAGACTTCAGGAAAGCAGTTGGCCTTCAATAGCCTTTGCACTGTCATTGCAGCATTCCTAGTAGAATAGAATTCCTATAAGTCTCCTTCACGTGCCTACCATAAGGCAAACCCACGAGTTGCTATTGTTTATCTTCTATGCAGATGAAGAGCTTCATCATGATGATGCCAGTGGCCCCAGGTCACACAGCTGATGGTGGCAGAGCAAGGCTTCAGCCCAGGCTGGGTCTTTCCTCTCTGCAGGCCACAGGAAGTTGCCCAGCCTGCCTGCTCTCCTGTGTCTGGGGGCTGTGGCTGGCAGGGCCTCTGCTAACGTGGAGTGAGTTGAGGCATGCCTTAGGGTCCCTGATCATTACTTATGCTCTTTTGGTTCCTGTCATGTTCGGAAAGACCCTGTGATCATGCAGCCCACTGTCCTCCTCCAGTTGCAGGGCACAGCCACTGACAGACACTTGAGCACCTGCCTCTGAGGGAAGGAGTCTCGAGCCAAGACCTGACACGGGAGAGCAGCAGCTCCAGGCTGGGTCATAGAGTGGCCACACTGGGAACCTAGGCTCATCATCAGAGTAAGAAAAGGATGTGCCTTGGGGAACAGAGTGGGCTGAACAATGATGAGTTAGCTCCCACTGCACCCAGGCGCTCTGAGGATTCATTATGGTGCCGTCTCATTCCATTCTCTCAACAACCTAGTAAGAAAGGTCCTGATTTGATCCCTATTTTGCAGAAGAGGAAATGAGGCACAGAGGCAGTGATCTTCCCAAGGCCACACAGCTAGCATGGCAGAGGCAGGGTTCAACCCAGGCCTGTGATAGCTTTGCCACGGCATTGTTTCCTGCACTGGGAACATGGCTATGAAAGGGACTTACCCCCAGCAGAGCTAGAAGAGAGGCCTGGGGAGGGAGAAGCCATCGTTCCCATGAGTCAGGGGCCCTCAGCTCCAGGCCAACAGCCAGTCTGGCCCTGGCAGCTCCTGCCACCCACCTGGTATGGCCAGAGGCCTGAAGGTGCTTCAGCAAGTTTAGTCAGCCTAGGTGAGTGGCAAGCAGGCACCCATCAGGAGGTCCACCTGCACCCCCTGCACTTCTGATGAGAAAACAGCCTAAGTAGTACGTCTGGCCTCAGTCCTGAGCCTCTGCCCAAGGCGCATTACTCAGTGTGCCCCTGGACGCATCGCCCCCTGGGAGGGGCCGCAAGTTCGGCTGGCCCCTGGGCCATGTGTCTAAGCGGGTGTGTGCAGGAGGGGCTGAGCAGCACCTAGTCATAGTCATTCACATCCAGCTCTGTGGCCTTAGCGAGTGGCCCCAGGCTTCCTTTGCCTGAGTATAATGAGTTTCATGTCAGCCCTTTCTTTGGAAGACTTACTGCCTATGAAGCACCGTGAGTTTGGCACTAGACCGTATGGGGACCCAGGCATTCAGGGACATCAGGCTGGGCCAGGGGCACCTCCAGCCTTGTACGTTAAATAAGAATAAAGTTATTTGGCTTCACTTTAAAATTAAAATTATGTTCTTTTGAGAAAATTTGGATAAAACAATGAAATAAAAGAAAGAAAAAAATTTACCCAGGGATGAGAACTGGGTTAATTTCTTCCCAGCCCTCCATATGTGTGTAGTGAATGGCTTTGCATAATTGAAGCAATCGTCCCCTTTGCTGTGGTTGGAGTGCCCCCAGCTTCCCTGGGCCTCATTCATTTACCTGCACCTCAGCCTGAGACTTGTCTGATTGCAGAGCCCAAGTTCTGTATGTAGTTATAATTCCAAGTTTTTCACTTAACATCTCATCAGAGGTATTTCCCCTGTGATGAAAATTCTCTGTAAACATCAGGTTGAGCATCATTATGTTACTCCCTTGAGTGGCAGTACCACACACACAAAATCCTGCCTCCGGACTGGGCATCAGAGTTGTTATTTTTAATCCCTTGCCATTATTAGCACGCTGCGATCAACTACTCTGGCTACAAATATGTATTTTGGGTTCTTTACCTCAAGCAGCTGGTTAGAGGTGGGATTATGAGATCAGAGGGTGGGGGCACCCCATTTGAGTGCCTGATTTCACTTGGCTGGGCAGACAAGCCACGGCCCAGCCCCCACCCCCCCACCCCTAGGGCAGAGGTGAGAAAGTGGCTTCAGAGGGTCCTCCTGGCCCAGCGTGGAGCCTCTGTTTTGATGCTGAGCACACAGCTGAGTTTTTCCTGGGGAGCAGGTGAGGTGCCAACTGCCATGCCTCTGGCCTATTTGAAGGGGAGTCTCAGAGAGGCAAAGCCACTTACCCAATGTCACATGGCCAGGGCCAGTTCTCACACAGGGTTTGCAAAGCACCTACCGCTAATTCTTTGGACATTCCAGTGGACTTTCCTCTCGGGCTCAGGATCCATGTGCACTGACTTCCTTCCTGCGGCATCTTAGGAAATTTCCACCAAGGCTGGGTTTTGGTCCACCCCCTCCTCCGGCCAGCCTCCCTCTGAATATACTGTCCGCCTCTGCCCATGACCTCCTGCTGGGCTGCGGCTGTAGCCTCTGCCGGCTCCACCTGTGCCCATTCTTGCTCTATTTCCCACTGAGCAATCAGTGACCGTCAAAAAACCCAAATCCCACTGTGTCACTCCGCTCTCCACCTGAAGGCTTCCCTGGCTGGGTGTGAACGACAAACTCACCTGAAAATGTGCAGAGATGGTTCCAATCCAGCAGCACTGGATTCAGCCTCCAACCTGTGCTAGGTACGGGGTAGGCATTGTAGTGAACCAGACACAGACATTAGAGGGAAGACTGGATTCCTTAGCTTGACCTACCAGTGCCTGCTTCCTCCATCCTGGAGCTGCTGGGCTGCAGCTCTTGGCCTCTCTCGGGCCACTCAGACAGGCCAAGCCCTGTCTGCCACGCAGGCTTTGCAGCTCCTTCAGCTTCGAATGCTCTCGCTCTTTCCCTCTGGGTGCCTCCCTGCCTCCCCAGAGGCCTCTGCACACCCAGGCTCCCTCTGCCCTGTCTTCATCAGCCTCCCACAAACACCCAGACCATGCTTCCCCAGGAGGGTTCTCAATCCAGGAGCATTGGAGGTTTTGGAGAGAAGGAATTGGGAAAATAAACTTACTACTGCCCTGATAATTACTCTGTGTGTGATAAATATTTTCCCATTTGGCTGGGCACGGTGGCTCAGGCCTGTAATCCCAGCACTTTGGGAGGCCAAGGCGGGTGGATCACCTGAGGTCAGGATTTCAAGATCAGCCTGGCCAACATGGTGAAACCCTGTCTCTACTTAAAACACAAAAAATTAGCTGGGCATGGTGGCACGCACCTGTAATCCTAGCTACTCGGGAGGCTGAGAGAGAAGAATCTCTTGAACCTGGGAGGCAGAGGTTGCAGTGAGCCGAGATTGTGCCATTGCACTCCAGCCTGGACAAGAGCAAAACTCAGTCTCAAATCAATCAAACAGCCCAACGACAGAAAAACATTTTTTAAGGAAAGGAGGCATCACAGTGAACAAGTCAGATCTGCTGCCATGACCCCGACCAAGGCCAGCTTCAGGGAAGGACAGGGCAGCTCCCGGGGCAAGATCAGCAGAGGGAAAAACGGCAGTGATCTGGAGTCAGCCCATCTCATGATACAAGAGGGCTGTCACCAGCCAGCAGGGGATGAAAGAGAAACCCATGAAGAGGCAGTGGCCCATGCTTGAGAGAAAGCTGTGTCGAGGTGTGTGTGTGAGAATGTGTGTGGGTGTGTGCATGTGAATGTGCGTGCACATGTGCGAGTGTGAATGTGCGTGTGGGTGAATGTGTATGCGTGTGTGTGAATGTGTGCACATGTGTGCATGTGTGAGTGTGAATGTGTGTGAATGTGTGTGTGTGAATGTGAGTGTGACTGTGTGTGTGTATGTGGGTGGGTGTGAATGTGTGAGTGTGCATGGGTGTGTGAATGTGTGTGTGTGCATGTGTGTGAATATGTGCATGTGTGACTGTGTGTGTGTGTATGAGTGTGTGTGTGTGTGCTAGTTTAACACTGAGCAGCCCCAGCTGCACTGATCCTCAACTACACGCAGATCAGCTGCTTGGCTCCGGAGGCCCCACCACTGGCTGCAGCACCAGCTCTTGGTGCTTGTGACAGAGCAGGCACACAATCAATATTTGTACACTGACAGCCTGGGCAGGTTTCTGCTTCTTGCACAGGGAGAGGCAGTGTGGGTAATGATGTTGTTCCCCTTGTATGGTTAGCAGAAGTGGCCCCAAAACCCAGGGCCAAGGGTGCATGGGTGGCGGGGAACTGCTCCTGCTAAGGGCAGGCAGGCATCAAGCAGCGCTTAGATGGAGTTCTGGGCACAGGTAGGCACCCCTGGGAGCTCAGATAGATGTGGGGAGAAGACCCAGAAGATGCCTGTGCCACCTGTAAATCAAGCAGAGTCTTGGAGCAGTTGGGGCCTTCATGGGAACGTGGCCTCATTTGACTGTCCCATCTGATCAGAGCATGCAGTTCCGTTCATTCAGCAAATATTTGTTAAGCTGTAGCCAGATGCCGGGTTTTGCCCTAGAGAGCTATGGTGAGGCTTAGAGGAGGTGACATGGTGGCAGTCCCCAGCCAGGGCCAGGAATGCAGGAGGACCTCCGTGCATGTTTGCACGTGAAGCCAGGCAGCCCACCAGAGCCATGAGTCCACGGGCCAGCCGCTCAAGAGAGGGTTGGAGATGGGTCTCACTGCACCACCGAAGGAGCTCTCCACAGCAACTTCTCTCCTCGGACCCATCCTGGCTGTAGAACTGACAGATGTGAGCCTTGCCCAGGTTCCAACGGAAGAGCCCAGAGCACAGGGCCAGAGTCCCCCCATGCCCTTCCTACTGTAGACTTCCAATTTGCCTCTCTCCTTCAGTTGCAGCCAGCTTCCTGGACAAAGGGTGCTTCCCAGGGAATGTCCACGTTGCAAAAGACTTTCACCACTCCCAATCCTGTGTGGACTTTGCCCCTGTTCCACCAGGCACTGGAGCTCTTTCTCCCACGTGTCTACTACAGGACAACCTGTGTTCAAAGACCTCCAAAGACAGGGAGCTCACTACACTCTAAGGACCAGGGCACACCAGGCGCTTCTTTCTCTTTAAGTGTAGTCAACAAGGTTGGTAGTCTCACAAGAGTGGCTGTCTAAAAGGTGAAGCATGCAGTGAGGAGACTGGGGCAGATGGGAAGCCTGTGATGCCCTGGGAGAGGCCACACAAGGCAAGGAGAGAGGCTCCAAGCCAAACCCCAGGGACAGCCACCCACCTGACCAGCTTGGAGGGCCAGTATGCCTGGGACACTCTGTCATAGACCGCATGCTCCCTAAGTCACCAGGGTGGGACTTCCTCGGGGCCTGGTGTGGGGGTTTCGTGGGCTGACTCTCCACAGCTCCCAGCACAGCACACGCCTGTACACACACCCAGAACACATGTGGCCATGCACAGGCCATGTGGGAGGCTGAAGGACAGTAGTGTCCACAGTGCTGAGAAGTCTTGAGGCATCCATACAGCCAGAGTTGTCATGCTCCAGCAGACTTCGTAGCAACCACGTGTGTTGATGGAGAGTGGAGAGTGTTACCAGCTTCTGACGGTCTCTAACAAGTAAGGGAGGTGAGCAAATTTACTTTCAACAAACAAGTAATTGACCTTAAGAGCATTAAAGTCAATAGGACCCTGGATGAGAAATTCTCCCATTCTCCTGCTGGAGGTGATGGACAGAACCTGTGGCCGGAAGGAGCCACTGAGCACTTCCGGCTGCCTTTCTGCTTGAATCCCTTCACACATCCGATAGGCAGTTCTGTGAGGAATCCATATTTGCTCAGTGGCTGCCGGAAGCTGGCTCTGCTAATTGTTTCAGGACTTTTTTTTTGAGGTCAGGCATGCTGTATAGGCTTGTAAGATGCTTCTGGCCCCATCTGTACCAGGCAGATGCAAAAGTCACGCCTGCTGTTCAGAGTGGGAATTTAGATTCCAAAGTCACCTTTAAATAATCCTTTGTGCCACTCCCATCACCTCAGCTCTGCCTCCGTCTCAGGCTGTCCGTAGGCAATGTGGTAGTGCAGACTGCACTCACGGAAGCATGAACTCGGGTTTTGGGAACTGAGTTGAAATGGAGACTCCCTCACTTAGTTGCTTGCTACTGGGCAAGATTTCCCATAATCCCTTGAAGCTCCTGTTCCTGTGATTGCAAATGGGAATAATAAAAATGCCCAGCTTGAGAGATCCAAGATGGCTGAACACTAGCAGCTCGGGATTGTAGCTCCCAGTGAAAGTGCAGAGAATGAGCGGACACCACACTTTCAGATGAATTTTTGTTGCTCACGCACCAGGGGCACAGTTCCTCATCAGCAACAGAACAAGGCCTGATGGAGGACGAGTGTGTTCCATTAACAGAAGCAGGCTTCAAAAGGTGGATGATAAGAAAATTCTGTGAATCAAAAGAACTTGTTCTAACCCAATGCAAAGAAAGTAAGAACTTTGAGAAAAGGTTTGACGAAACGTTAACAAGAATACACAATTTAGAGAGGATTATAAGTGAATTAATGGAGCTGAAAAACACAACACGAGAACTTCGCAAACTATGCACAACTTTTAACAGCCGAATAGGTCAAGCAGAAGAAAAGATATCAGAGGTTGAAGACCAACTTAATGAAATAAAACGAGAAGACAAGATTAGAGAAAAAAGGATAAAAAGGAACGAGCAAAGTCTCCAAGAAATATGGGACTATGTGAAAAGACCTAATCTACGCTTGATAGGTGTACCTGAATGTGACGAAGAGAATCAATCCAAGGTGGAAAATACGCTTCAGGATATTATTCAGGAAAACTTTCCCAACCTAGCAAGGCAGGACAATATTCAACTCCAGGTAATACAGAGAATACCACAAAGATATTCCTCAAGAAGACCAAACTGAAGGCACATAATCGCCAGATTCACCAGAGTTGAAATGAAGGAGAAAATACTGAGGGCAGCCAGAGAGAAAGGTCAGGTTACCCATAGAGGGAAGCCTATCAGACTCACAGCAGATCTCTCAGCAGAAACCCTACAAGCCAGAAGAGAGTGGGGGCCAATATTCAACATCCTTAAAGAAAAGAACTTTCAACCCAGAATTTTACATCCAGCCAAACTAAGCTTCATAAGTGAAGGAAAAATAAAATCTTTTGTGAACAAGCAAGCACTCAGAGATTTCATCACCACCAGGCCTGCTTTACAAGAACTTCTGAAAGAACCACTACAAATAGAAAGGAACAACCAGTATCAGCCTTTCTAAAAAATACCAAAAAATAAAGAACATCAACATAATTAAGAACTTACATCAACTAATGGGCAAAACAGCCAGCTAACATTAAATGGCAGTATTAAACTCACATATATTATTATTAATTCTAAATTTAAATCGACTAAATTCCCCAATCCAAAGACACAGACAGGCAAAAAAAAGCCAAGACCCATCGGTATGCTGCATCCAGACCCATCTCACATGCAAGGATACACAAAGACTCAAAACAAAGGGATGGAGAAGATTTACCAATCAAACGGAGAGCAAAAATAAAATAAATAAATAAAAAGCGGGAGTTGCTTTAAAGCAACAAACATCAAAAGAAGCAAAGAAGGATATTACATAATGATAAAAGGATCAATGCAACAAGAAGAGCTAAAGATCCTAAATATATACGCACCCAATACAGGAATACCCAGATATATAAGGCTTATAAAGAGACTTAGACTCCCACACAATAATAGCGGGAGACTTCAACATCAATATTAAACAGATCAATGAGACAGAAAATTAACAACGATATCCAGGATTTGAACTCAAATGCAGAACAAGTAAACTTAATTAACATTTATAGAACTCTCCACTTTAAATACACAAAATATACATTCTTATCAGTACCACATCACATCTGTTTACAGGTTTCAATGAAATATTGGTTGGCTGCTTGTTTGTTAGTTTCTTCCCTCATTTTTTTTCATGTCTCTATTATAAAGCACAATTATAGGCATACCCATTTTTAGACTGCATTCTAGCCCGGGCAATAAAGTAACACCCCTGTTCTCTCTCCCTCTTCCTCTTCCTCTCCTTCATTTGTTTTTTTAATTCTTTTTCTTTCTTTCTTCTTTTTTTCTTTTTTTTCTAAAATAATAATAATAATAATTTTTTAAAAAAAGAAGGTTCCTAGGGTTGTGATAATGTTCTGTTTAAGATTTGTGGGCAATACAGAAGAGTGTGAGCTTTGAGGAAATTCCTCAATCTGAACAGTAATGATCTGTACATTGATTCCTCAAGCTGAACACTTTCTGAATCTATGAAATTTCAACATTTACTTTAGATGTGCCCTTTGATCTGAGATCCAATCTGATTTAAACATTACCTGAATGCTATCTTGTTTCTTTGGGTCACCTTTTTCTTTTTTCTTCCCGGGCTTTCAGAAAGACTGTAACTATTAAAAAGAGAAGTTCTCTGTTGCAAAATAAAATAAAATAAAATAAATAAAATAAAATAAATGCCCACCCTGTGGGCTGTTAAAAGAAGCAAGTGGGCTCACACATCTGAAAACCTCCACCCAGCTTAGGCCTCCCCTCGTGCTCCAGCAGTGCTGGTGGTGGCCCCTAGCCCAGGGTGTCCTGCAGACACTCCTTCACTGGTATCCCTGGACCGTAGCAGGGATTAAGCACCGCCATGTCAGGTCTGGCCACCCACCTGGCCATGTCATTCTGCACCCACCCTCGAAGGGCCCTCTTTTAACTCTCCAGGCAGCTTGAACCCAACGTGGTCTTCACGACCACCACATGGCTTTCCATGAGAAGAAGCTGGTGCTCCTGCTGCTGGAGGCTCCTGGGGCCATCTGAGCATGTCCACCCCACATGTTCTCTCACCCTGTGCAGGATTAATATGTATCCTAATATATATTAGTCTCCCACCTCTCCGCGGGAGACTAGCCCAAGCACTCTGATTCAACTCGGATCAGTGTAACTGAGAACACTTGCGAGTATGTTCCCAGGGCTCAGAGGAGCCCAGAGGAGGAGAGAACACAGAATCCACCTCGAATTTGCAATCTCCTGAGCGAGATCAGTTCAGCACACACATAACAGAGAGCAAGATAATGTTCCATTACCAACTTCATGGGCATTGGTGGGTACAAGTCACAGGTCCGCATTTTATCAGCATTGAAGGATTGGCATAGCTCAGTGGTATTCACATCTCCTTCCCTGGGGCCCCTAGGCTTCAGTAGGGTGAACCTCAGGGGAGATAGAAGGGTCAATGGGCAGAGATAAGATCCCTTACTGCATAATTCTTCAACCAGAATGGACGGATAGTTCTGGTTCCTTTATTGGGATATTACGTTTAATTTTCTTGGGAGAAAAGTGTGGAAACCACTGGATTAGTTGAGCTCTGAGGTCTCTCTTGAGTTTAGAGTTTTTATCAGAGAGGTAGCATCATATATGCTTTGAACATAAAAAAATTTCACCATCCAGGATTAGAATTGAGAGCAGTGCCTGTGGTGCAGGGGAGCCAGCCTGCCCCGGGACAGGGAGCATCCTCTCCACCATCTGTGCGTCTGGCCCCCTGCGCTCCTCTGGGCAGGAGGCTCGAGGCTGCCTGTGTCTCTGCATCTGGGCGCAGCTCTTCATGCACCCTCACCCCTCACTGCAAGCTGCCCCTTCACCGGCTGCTGTGTGGAGGACATAGCAGTGGGCCTTCTGCTGAAGAGAACGCTGGAAGAAAAGTGCCTCTGGGGCCACTTGCCCAAGTTTTCAGTCCCATTCTGGCTAAGGATAATCTTTATTTCTTCTACTTCACTGTATCAAAGGACAGCAAAAGATAGCGCAGTGATAACGCTGTATCTTAGTTAATAGGGCATGATGAAGCATGCATACTGTGGGCACTTGATAAATACAACATGCACCCTCTCTTTGTCCCCACAGGGGCGAGGGTGGCATTGTTGAGAAAACAAGGTAAACAGAAGACTACCAAATGAACACCTTGGCAGCCTTGGGCTCCTCAACGCCTTGTATCATCTCAGCCATCTTCAAACAACCCCATGAGGCAGGAACCTTTTAGATGAAGGAATTGAGGCTCGGGGAGGGTAAGTGACTTTCTGAGGTCATCAGAGCCTGCATCTCACCCGGAACTGACCCCAAACCCTGGCTCTTTCTGTGACGCCCCCCGCCCCATCAATATGGCCGGGCTGCCCATCCACGGATGGGATTAGGAGAAAACTGGGCTGTGTGGGGGTGAGGGTCGGATCCTGCATTTGCATTCTGGAGTTGAAAATTACAGAACGTTGGGGTGGGGGCTGGGTAGAGCCAGGCTCTGGAATCCAGGAAGTGACAATGCAGTTTAGAAAATCCCGGGCAGTGGGCCACGGCTGGCAGCAGGGACTTGGCCCAGGAGAGGCAGGGCAGGGGCAGATGAGCCCACCCGAGAGGTCTTGGCAGCCAAAGGTCAGGTGGGGGCAGGACACTGCACCACCTGAACGCTGGCCCACAATGAGGACAACGTTGATCAACTGGCACCTGCAGTTCTGCAGTTGAATCATCAAATGAGGAATTGACAAAACAATGAGATGCCCAAGGGTGCTTAGCAAGTTAGGGACAGGGCCCATCCCCTGACCTCTCCTGAGCTCTTCCCGCGGCCCCGACTATCCCCAAGGCTTCTTGTGCCATGCTTTGAGTTCTTGTGTTTCTTGATGAACCCTCCTGTCACTCTCTCCTCTGGCACATGGCATGTCTCACTTATCTGCTGTCAACGCGTGGAAAGTGGCCCTGCTCGTTATTTTCCTGGTGTCCATCCTGCATCTCCCAGCCCCAGCATTTACAGAGAAGCTGCTCAATAAACACCGTGCACTGGGTCCATGTGTGTTCTTATGAGTGTCTCCTGCCCTGCTGATATCAGGTCCCTGGTGCCAGGTACAGATTCTCAAGTCAAAGGAGGGTGAGGAAGACAAGGTCCTGAAGGCAGATTCCAGGGATTCAAATCCCAGCATAGCCAACTTAGTAGACGTGAGGCTGGGTGAGCTACGGGACTCCAAGGAACTGCACTTTCCATCTGCTGAGTGGCATGTGTGGCACCAGTGAATGAGTTAACAAACACAGAGCCTCCCACAAAGTGCCATCCACGCTGGCCTCATAGTGGCTTTCAGGGAGCTAAGTCTTCAGGTAATCCAGGTACCTATGGTTATGGTGTGTTGATGTCCCTGGCTCTCCCAGGGGGTCTTTAGAAAGCGCAAATCACCAGTGTTCCACCCCATCACCTCAGCACATGGTCGGCTCCAACTCCCTCTCTTGCTTCATTGCTGGCTCTGAGCTCTGGGATGCCAAATTTCTTGTGGCCCCAACACTTATCTGCTCACACCATTCGCTGGGCCTAGAGAATCCTCCCCTCCCTCTGTACTTGCCTCTCCCCCATGCATCCTTGGAGTCAAGCCTGGTGACATCAACATCGCCTACCTGGCCCTTATCCTGCCGGAGCCAGAGAAATGGCAGAGTGTAGGTGATTGTGGAGAATGAGTGTTGTGCAAGTTCGTATATGTGTGTGCACAGTCATGTGTGTTCATGGTCATGTGTGTGTGTGTGCTCTAGATGTGTGTGGTCTGTGTGTGTGCATATGCCCTGTGTGTGTGCATGTGCTCTGTGTGGCCTGTGTGTGTGTGCTCTGTGTGTGTTGTGCATGTTCATATATGTGTGTGCACGACCATGTGTGTGTACGGTCATGTGTGTGTGTGTGCTCTATGTGTGTGTGCTCTGTGTGTATGTGCTCTGTGTGTGTGTGCTCTGTGTGGTCTGTGTGTGTGTGCTCTGCGTGCATGTGCTCTGTGTGTGTGTGCTCTGTGTGCATGTGCTATGTGTGTGTGTGTGCTCTGTGTGTGTGCATGTGCTCTGTGTGTGTGTGTGCTCTGTGTGTGTATGTGCTCTGTGTGTTTGCATGTGCTGTGTGTGTGTGCTGTGTGTGTGTGCTCTGTGTGTGCATGTGCTCTGTGTGTTCTGTGTGCGTGCATGTGCTCTCTGTGTGCATGTGTTCTGTGTGTGTGTGCTCTGTGTGTGTGCTCTGTGTGTGTGTGCTCTATGTGTGTGTTGCATGTGAATGCACATGTGTACCCGGGTGCAGGGTTGGCCTGATTCTTCTCAGCCTGTGACCTGGCTTCCTTCTGGCCAGATTATTTTGGCCTTTGTCTTGAGTCTCCAATGACTTCCCTGTTCTGTGGCCTTCCTTTCTTCTTTGGGCCCTCTCACCTGGAAGGACAGGTTTTCTTCCTGCCAGGTGGGTTTAGCAAGGCCAGGAGCCCAGCCAGCCCAGCAGGGACCCAGGTTGGGGCCCTGGCTGATTGCTCCCTTTTGAAGCCCCCACGCTCTCCTTTCCCTTGCTCTCCTGCCCTGGGCCTGGATTGAGTAAGGGGAACCATCCCCTTCCATTCGCTGGGCTTGATCTGGGCCTGCCCCACCCCTGCTCCAGACCAAAGACTGACTGTGGGTTGAGAAAGCTGTCTCAAAGGGCATGGCCACAGAGAGTGTCAGGTGGGGAGGCCCTCTTCCAAGACCACTCTTCTGGAGCTCAGGGAACAGGCCAGAGAAGACACTAATGTTTCCCTGCACGGGCCGTGTGCCAAGCATTGTGCTAAACACATCACCGCAATTGTGACGTCTGTTTCTCACCGTGGGAAGGGGTCCCATGTGAGGACAGGAAAGAGCCTGATGCCTGAGCCTGTCTTCACACTCCCAAAGCCATGAGCTCATGTGAAAACAGGCCATTTGGAAATTTACACCAGTGCCTAGGAAGTGACAGTCTGAGGCCACACTGTGTCATCAGGAACTCCCAGCTGCCCTCAGGAACCAGGCAATTGCTGATGGCGCTTGTTAGGCTGTAACTTTCCTGGAGGTGCCCCCTGTGGAAGCCCCCGGGGGAGATGTTACCTGGTAGTAACGAGGTCACTCTTCATCACCTCTATACCTTCCACTCCCGGGTGTTCTGTCCTACTCCTTAAGAGCAGGAGAGTGGCAAGTCAGTCCCCAAAATGTGAGAAGCCCTTCCTAGGACTCTGATGTGGCCTGGCAATGTCAAAGCCTGAGTAGGCAATCTCCTCAACCACCTGGACCCCTATTTTCTCATAGGTAAAGGAGTGACCACAAGAGTGGCCGTTCCAACTGCAGGGATAGTGATGAATGGCAGATAAGAGATGATGATATGATGCATGGAGGCCTTAAAAGCATTTTAAAAAGCAGTGAGGGACTCAGTGTCATCATCAATTCTCAGCATTCTATGTGGCGTGCCTGCTCAGAGTCTAAGGACCAGAGCGAAGTGGGTGAAGACGTAAGCCAAGTCCCTGGTGCGTGGCAGGCTCATGGCTGGCCCTCAGGAAATATTGGTTCCCTGCTCTTCTTACCTCATCAGAACCTCCCTGAATGAGGGATAAACAAATGCCTGCCTGAGGGCTCCCAAAAGAGGAGCTGATACATCACATGCTGTTCCTGCTCTGGCCAGCACCCCAGGCTCCGATGCACCCCTTCCTAGCAGCTGGGTTTGGATCAAGTTGTGATCCATCAGAGTGCGTGCTACCCAGGGCCATTTTCAGGCTTCTTTCCAGCCCAGCCAACCAGAAGCATGAGCTCAGGTCACCCTGCTGACCACCAGGCCCACTGTCCCTGTCTGTAGACGTACAGTGTCATCCCTGGGGATGCCATGCGGGTCATCAAATCCTTAGTCCCCAAAGCAAATAGGTACGCCCAGCAAGCCCTCTGTTTTTGCTCCACACCTTTCTGAAGAGGTCATGTCTTTCTCTTTCTCTGCATCCTCAGCACAAATACCAATGGTAACCGTGAGGGACATGGAACCCAGGCTCTGGTTGCCTGTGTGTATATGTGGGGGTGGGGGCGGGGACATTTTCTTATCAAGATCAAGAGTTGTTTTTAAGATGGACCCCCCATGCAGGCACTGTGGACTGTTGCTTGTTTGCTTTGGCTGTGTGTGTGCTGTGCCCAGCAAGGGCCTTCCTATTTTTGGAACTTGGTGTGTTTGCAGAAGTCCCAGAAGACTGGTTTTGGAATGGTTCCTGACTTTTGGGCCTCGAGTATAGGAACCACCTCAAGGGAAGTGCTCCTTTCCCTTGCTCAAGTCCCTGGAGTGCCACTGCTCTCTCCTAATGCCATGGGCTCCCCTAAACCCGTGGGCTGGGCTGGGTACTGGGAGGAGGCAAGGGTGGCCTCTCTCTCCAGGGAGCATCTCAGGCTCTGCCTCCTGGGCATGTGCAGATGAACGCACCTCCATCTGGAGGCAAATATCGCCAACAGCAGGCGCTGCGGGTATTGGAGTTCTTGGTCTGTAAGCGGGGAGTGGCGGTGACCTGTGGAGAGCATAAGGCACTGGGAGAATGGCAGGGGTGCCACTCCTACATGTATCAGACAGGAAGCAGAGGATACCTTGGCTGGGAATTTTGAAGAAACTTGTAAGTGAAGGGACAATTTGCAGAGACGCCATTGGGTTAAGGGAACTAATAGGAAGTAAGGCACACAGGGACTGGCCACTGTGGAAGCTACGAGCACCCTACAGCCCGCAGGGAGAGAGGAGGAAAGAGAGTTACAGGAGCCAGCTTCAAAGTGTGAGATGTGGAAGGACGTTGCCCTGCAGAAGCCGCGGCTCCCAGGGCCACAGCCAGGCCCAGAGAAAGAAACATGAGAGGACAGAATCCCTGCCTCTCTCCCCTCCCCCATCCAGTATCCTGCCAGTGCTCCCCATTGGCTGGAGCCAGCTGGGCCCAAGGGGCAAGGAGCCTGGGATGTACTCTGTAGAGAGTGTCTTCCTGGGCCCCAGAGCAGGGCAAGAGAGGCACACGGGGTGCAAGGGACCCATGGAACCATAAACTCAGAGTGCTCTCAGAGTTGGGTGATGGGGCTGTACCCCGGCTGTGCCCCTCATCTCGCATATGGTTTCAGCAGCTGGCTCTGCCACACTCCATCTCAGTTTCCTCCTCAGGGGAGGGAAGATGTGGCACCAGGTCATTGTGCCTCAGAGCATGCTGCAAGTATCGCTGGTGTGCACAGGACAGTCGTAGGAGCCACACAGCTTCCGCCTCATAGCCAGCGCTCCTGTCGGTAAAGCCCACTGCCCGCAGGGGTGGGAGGTACTTTTGGGCCCTGTCATCCCATCATGTGGCTCACCCCAGGCACAGTCAAAATTGTGCCTGGACAGCTGGGAAGGGTGGGCTCACCTGTAGGCCCATCCCATAGGGCTGGGGGCTGTGGGTTGTGACTCTAACCAGCGCTCCTCAACTGTCAGAGCTGGAGGGGCAATGGGGACAGGAAGTTTCCTTACGACATAACTCTATTGGGATTGTTAAAAAGTTAGACAGTTTAAAAAAAACCATGGCTATGGGTAGAGGATGTGGTTACAGGGAGAGCCATGGTGGTGGTGGTAATTAGGTGATCAGTGACTGAAATTTAAGGAAGAAATAATCCAGTTTTGCACCAACTTCCAGAAAGTTAAAAAAAAAAAGGGATATTTTCCAGTTCATTTTATGAGGTCAGCACTCATAAAATTATACTGATACCAAAACCAGAGAGAGACATCACAAAAAAAAGAATGCAGACCCAGCCCTCATGAACACAAATGCAAATGTTCTTAAAATTTTTTTATCAAGTTGCATCCAAATATGCATGAAGGAGATAATATACCATTACTGAAAGCAAATTGGTTTAACAGTTGAAGGGGCACTCAATGAAATGCACCATATTAACTGAGTAAGCAAGAAAGATCTTATGATTATCTCAATAGATGCAGAAAATAGCATGTGACAAAAATCCAAAATCCATTTATGATAAAGACTCTTAGCAAACTAGGAATAGAAGGGGGCACCCTCAGTCAGATACAAAGGCAGGTACAGAAAACCCACAGCTGACATCACACTCAGTGGGGAAAGGCTGGATGATTTCCCCCAAGATTAGAAATGAGAAAACAAACCAGCAAAAGATTTGAACAGACATTTCACCAAAGAAGACACATAGATACTGTAGCAAGTCAGCACAGGAGAAGATGTTCAGTCCCTTAGTCATCAGGAAAACGCACATTCAAACCACGAGAAACCACTACACACCTCCTAGTAAGGCCCTTTCTTCAGGTTTGTGATCCTTATTTTTTAATATCTGCCCTGGCTGGGGGATACTTGGCTGTCCTACTTTAACCTGGAGACAACGTACTATCCCCTCACCCTCCTGGTGAGCCCTTCCAGCTTCCCTCCAAACCTCTATACCATTCTTCGTGGATTTTTTGGGGGCATCTTCAGGAGAGGCAGACTATGGCCATAGGAAAAGTAAAGGAGAAGTTGTGGGGAAATGGGGTTCCAGCCCTACCACTCTGTGCTAACTTCCTGGGCTAATTGTTCTGATCCCTGACTTGTTCCCCAGTGATGAGCTCCATCCCAACTATGAGCACCTCTAGCACCCACCTGCCTCTCCAGCACCCTGGGTGTCTTCCCGACTCCTCCTACTCTCCCACATGCACATCTGGTCCTTTCCCAGGCCACAGACACCCCTTCCAGTGTGTGTACGGCGTGTCCTCATTTCTGTCGCACGGCCAACCGCAGCCCAACCATTTCTTATGTGCACTTTTGCCAGTGTCTCTGGTGGGGTCCATTCTAGGACCCCTGCCTGAGGACCCAACTCTCCCATCTCCTTGCACTGGGGGACACTTGCTTTAAGGCTCAGGTCAGGCACCACCTCTTCCAGGAAGGCTTCCTGGCTACTCCACCACCCCCTATCACTGATACCGATGCTAGGGATCCAGTGTACCAGGCAGTCTTGTGGGAGCCACCAAGACTTTAGCAAAAGTATGTGAGATCCCTGGCAGGGCTGGAGCCCAGTTGGACCTTTGGTCCTTGTTAAAAACAACTCATCACAAAACTTTCAAACATACACAGTAGTCGAGAGAGCAATATCTATCACACAGCATCTGCATGCAGCTGCCACAGTTATCTCTTATGGCCCCAGTCCCTGGCTCCTAGCCCTCACCCCCTGTTGTGTTAATTCCCCCTTAGGTACTTCAACCTATATCTCTAAAAGGTAAGGGCTCTCTTTAAAAAGCTGCAATGCTATTATTTTGAAGCCTAAGCATATTAACAAGAAGTCTTTAATGTTAATTGACACCCATCAGTTGAAATTATCCCAGTTGTAACATAAATGCCTTTTTTTTTTTTTAATTGAGACGGAGTCTTGCTCTGTCACCCAGGCTGGAGTGCAGTGGTGCGATCTCGGCTCACTGCAACCTCTGTCTCCTGGGTTTTTGCAATTCTCCTGCTTTAGCCTCCCGAGTAGCTGGGACTACAGGCACAAGCCTCCACGCCCAACTAATTTTTTACGGGGTTTCACCGTGTTGCCCCAGGCTGGTCTTGAGCTCCTGAGCTCCGGCAATCGGCCTGTCTCGGCCTCCCAAAGTGCTGGGATTACAGGCGTGAGCCACCACGCCCAGCCATAAATGCCTTTTTATAATCATTTATGCAAACTGGGGCTCAGACAGGATATGCATGTTACCTTTGGTTGCTAGGCATCTCAAGTCCCTTTAATCCCTAACAGTTTTCCCCCTCGATCCCCTTTTTATTTTTGAAAAAAACGTCTTTTACATATTAGGAAAAAAGCCAGGTCATTTGTCCTCGGAGCTTTCTGTATTCTCGATTTCACTTATTGCTATGGCGTCTCCGTGTTCTTGTTCATCGCGCCACCAACCTTGTGCGTTTCTTGTGAACTTAGGGTTACAGTCAGAAGCTTGGTTAGATTTGGGTTCAGTTTTTATGAAATAATCTTTCAGAAGTGCTGCCAGGTGCTTCCTGTTGCATTTTATTGGGAGGTGCACAATTTCTGATTCTTTCTGTGCAGTGACAACTAATCAGTAGATTCAGGTGCTGTTGGTTTCATCTATCTGTTGTAAATTTCCCACAGCCTTTCACTTGATGCTTCTAGCAGTTATTATTATAATATAATTTTAAGGCTAGGCAGAGTGGTTCACTCCTGTAACCCCAGCACTTTGGGAAGCCGAGGTGGGTGGATCACCTGAGGTCATGAGTTTGAGATCCACCTGACCAACATGGAGAAACCCCATCTCTACTAAAAATACAAATAAATTAGCCAGAGATGGTGGCGCATGCCTGTAATTTCATCTACTCAGGAGGCTGAGGCAAGAGAATCGCTTAAACCTGGGAGGTGGAGGTTGCGGTAAGCCAAGATCACGCCATTGGACTCCAGCCTGGGCAACAAGAGTGAAACTCCATCTCAAAATATATATATACACACACATAATTTAATATATATTTGTATAAAATATGTAATTTAATAGCTCGTTATTTCATTAGGTCAGCAAAGTGGTGATGTCCTGTTATTCTTTCTGCACTTCCTAGGTGAAATTCTTCTATAACACTCTTTACTTCATTGATTATTTCCCTAGACTGAAGTTTATACAGAAAACTCAGAGTAAGTGCTTGATTCTTTCTCTTTTAAATGTTTTCAAAATAACATGTTGGTTCCCTGGCATCCTCCGAAAGTGACAAATAAGTTTTATTTATTTATTTATTTATTTGAGATGAAGTCTTGCTCTGTCACCCAGGCTGGAGTACAGTGACATGATCTCGGCTCACTACAAACTCCGCCTCCTGGGTTTAAGTGATTCTCCTGCCTCAGCCTCCCAAGTAGCCGGGATGACAGGTATGTGCCACCAAACCTGGCTAATTTTTTTATTTTTAGTAGAGATGAGGTTTTACCATGGTGATCTGCCCATCTCAGCCTCCCAAAGTGGTGAAATTACAGGTGTGAGCCACTGCAACTGGCCAAGTTTTTAAAAATATTATTATGAACTCAGTATTTTGTTTGCTTCAAGCCATTTTAGCCCTTTTTTTTTTTTTTGGAGGCAGGGTCTCATTTGTTGCCCAGGCTGGAGTGCAGTTCTAGCACTCTGCTATCTTGACCTCCTGGGCTCAAGCGGTCCTTGCACCTCAGCCTTCTAAGAAGCAAGGACTACAGGCAAGTGCCACCACACTCGGCTAATTTTGTTTACTTTTTGTAGAGACGAGGTCTCCCTGTGTTCCACAGCTGGTCTTGAGCTCCTGGACTCAAGCAATCCTCCTGTCTCAGCCTCCCGAAGTGCTGGGATTACAGGCATGAGTCACTGCTCATTGTAGTCATTTTTTAATGCTGAAACTGTCCCGTCATTGACAAGTATGAGCCCTTTTGAGTTGGCTCCTTCTAACCTCCTTGCTTTTGCATATGACAAGAAACCTCACCTGACATTTTTCCTTCCCTAGCCCTGGAATCATGCATTTCTCCAAGGTGCCCTGGTCCTTGGAGATCCCCTTCTGGAACCATAATGCTCATTGCCTCTGAGTTCGTGTGACTTATAGGACTTTTTAGCGGCTGAATCTTTTGAAAGATAAAACCCATCATGAGCTCATATTGATATTTCCAATTCAAGTTTATGATGATAGGGCTTTTAGCCTTATTTTATCTTACACTTGTATTTCTTTTATATTATGCTGAAAATCTTGGTTCCTAACTATATTAACACCATTCCTTCTCTTTAAAGCAGGAAGGGTTCTTAACCTCAGGTACATGGAAGGGTTTTGGGACGCTATGCACCCCTGGGGTTAGATGGTGAGATGGAAAATGGTATGTGAGCATGGGTGGAAAACGTGAGTATGAGCATGTATGTGTGCCAGTTGAGTGCCTATATGAGTGTACTAGCACACAAACACACACATGTTCAACAGCTCCCCCCACACACAATGAATTATCTAGTGGTCCAAAACATCAGTAATGCCAAGATTAGAAACCCTTCTGACAATGTGATGAATATATGGATCCTTTCCTAAAAAAAATGGGGAGTTGTATTAGGAAATGCTGTAAAGATTATAGTGATTATATTAATTTTCTAAGGCTACTGTAACAGCACCACAAACTGGGTGGCAAAACAGCAGAAATGCATTGCTTTGCAGTCGTGGAGACTACAGGTCTGAGATCAAAGGTGTCAGCAGGGGCATTCTCTTGAAGGTGGTAAGGGTGAATCTGTTTCGTGCCTCTCCCCTAGCTTCTGGTGGTTTGCTGGCATTTGGAGCGTGATTGGGCTCACAGAAGCATCACCCTGATCTCTGCCTTCTTCTTTATGTATGTCTATTTTTCTGTGTCCAAATCCCCACTTCTGTTTGTTTGTTTGTTTGCTTTTTGAGATGGAGTCTCGCTCTGTTGCCCAGGCTGGAGTGCAGTGGTGCGATCCCGGCTCACTGCAACCTCCGCCTCCTGGGTTTAAGTGATTCTCCTGCCTCAGCCTCCTGAGTAGCTGGGACTATAGGCACGTGACACCACGCCCAGCTAATTTTTTGTGTTTTTAGTAGAGATGGGGTTTCACCATGTTAGCCAGGATGGTCTTGATCTCCTGATCTTGTGTCCCGCCTGCTTTGGCTTCCCAAAGTGCTGGGATTATAGGTGTCAGTCACCACACCTGGCCCCAAATTCCCCACTTTTATAAGGGCACCAGTCATATTGGATTGGGCTAATCCTAATGACCTTATATTGATTACATCTGAAAAACCCCATTTCCAAATAAGGTCACATTCTGAGGAACTAGGGGTTAAGACTTCACTGTATCTTTTTGAGGGGACACAATTCAACCCACACCTACAATGGTACCGATCCCCTCAGCAGCAGGGGGGTAGAGCAGGGGTTGAGTGCTGACAATGGAGCTCACACTTCCAGGGTTCAACTACGGTGTCTGGATAAGTACAGGAGAAGTTGTGGGAGACAGAGTTCCAGTCCTGCACTGATAATATATTTAGCGACTTCTTATCTGTGCCTCTGTGAAATGGGATGAGGTTGGTATCCACTTCCTAGAGAGGTTATGAAAAATAAATGAGTTAATCTGGGTGAAGTCCTTGGTCCAGCATCTGACACACGGTAGAGTGACACTCTGAGTGTCAGCTGAGTAAGCACGGCCATCACCATCGTTTTGCTGGGCACCGAGGGTGGGCTGGCTGGGAAGGGTGTCAGCAGGAAGGAAGTCACGGATGACATGGGCATGGAATCCAAAGCCTGCTTACCTCGGCTATGCTTACAGGCATCCCTACCTAAAAATAAGAGGGAATGGGGACTTCCATCTAGTGCCAGCCACTGGGGCAAGGGCTCATGAAGATCATCGTTGATGCCCACTGCCACCTTGCCAAGGAGACCCTTGTATCTCCGTTTTCCTAGTGAGGAATGTGAGGTTCCCTTGAGGAATCAGCCAACACTCCAGCTACTGACTCATTTCCCTTCCTCTCCAACCCTCCTCGGGGGTGAAGGGCAGGATCAGAGGCTCCTTCTCCTCCTGTTTCAGTCCTTCCCCGGCATATCCTGGTGGGCCGAGCCCCGCCCAGGTAGGAAGAGCCCTGCCCAGGTAGGAAGAGCCCCGCTCAGGTAGGAAGAGCCCTCTGGTCTCTGCCACACTCAGCTCTCTAGTGCTCAGTCTGTGAAACGGGGGCAAAGGCACCTCCTGATGTGCTCAGTGGGCTGGGGGCAAAGGCGCTGTGAAAGCGCGTTGGGAACCCTGGCCAGCACCCATAGACAGAAGGTGCTGTGCTGGGTGCCTACAACATCCCAGCCTTTCATGGTGGAACCCTCGGGTGCCTTTTCTTCTTACAGTTGGTATGTTGGCTCTGGCCTCAAGATCACCATATCCCTCACAAGAGTTAGAGCCTTTGTGATTTTTTTCCATTAAAAAAAAATAAATCCTTAGTTTAGGTGTGTGGCCTGTTTGCTTACACATCTTCAAGATCAGCTGTCTTTGCAGTTTAAGTTCAGTGATGCTTGGGACTATGGTACCACCCCTGGCAGCTCTCAGCTCTGCCCCAGGTTGTCTGGTGAAGCCGCTGGGCTCCGGTCACACTGGCCTGACATCTCTCAGCATCCCCCGACCCCCACTGAGACTCTGACTCCTTCTGCCTTGGTACTTCACATGCTGCCTCCAGCTTGTACACTCCTCCCTCCCCCAGGATAATTCCCTGCAACCCTTCACATGCAGTTGTAGAGTCTCTGCCAGGGATACATGCCAGCCCCGGGGCAGGGGCTGCAAGGACATGCCCTGCAGACCTCCCTTCACAGCTCGAATTGTCGTGGGATGGATCTGTGAACTTCTGCCACCCAGCTTGGGGAGGTGGTGTCAAGAACCAGGCTGGGCTCTGCTTCCCTCACCTTATCCCCAGTGTCCAGAACAGGGCTGGATACCCTGGAGGTACTCTCTGCATAGACAGACGAATGCCTCTTTCCAGGAAGGGAGCTGGCCTGTGTTCCCCTGGCTCTGACAGCTGGGACTCCATGGACCCAGAGCTGCTTGGCCAGGCCACTGGGAATGACAGGTGACACCTATGGAGCACTACTAGGGGGCTGCCACCTCTCTGAGCACTTTGTATGTATTAACTTTTATATTCTCCCCACTTACCTACCATAGAGATACTATCATTAGTCCTATTTTTTAAAACTTCGAAATAATTTCAAACTTGAAAAAATATTGCAAAAATGGTCCAAAAAATTCCTGCCACACCTGTTGACGTCTTACAAACGTGGCACAATGATCAAAACCAGGACGCTGACAGTGATACGACACTGTTGATAATCCATAGATGGGTTTTCCTGCCAACCTCCGTTTTCTGCTCCAGGATCTACTACAGGACCACTTTGCGCTCGTGGTCCTGTCTCCTTAGATTGGAGGGTTCTAAGAAGAACATTCCATCTGTCCTTGTCTTTCATGACCTTTGCACTTCTGAAGAGTGCTGGTCAGTTATTTCATGGAAATGCCTCTTAATGTGGACTTGTCTGTTTCCTCATGTTGAAATTCAGATGAAATTCCTCATGTTGAAATTCAGATTTCTTTTGGGCAAGAAAACTACAGAAGGGAAGCCATGCCCTACTCAATGCATTGCATCAGGAGCTAGTTGATGTTGCATTAATCCCATTTTTAAGATGAATAAACTGCAGTACTGAAAAGTCACAAAACAGATTTAGAATGCAGCTAACAGCTCACATCTGTTGAGCACTTGCGCATGCAACTGGGGAAGAGATAGATGGGCAATGTATTTAGCCACTTCTACCCCTGGGGCACAGCGAGTGGATCCCCAACTCAGCAGTCAGCAGGAGAGGGAAAGGATGAGGACACAGGGTGGTAGATGGGAGCAGCCAGGGTGAAGGACAGAGCCAGCTCCTGCAGCCTCTAGGGAGGGGACCGGACCCACAGAGGCAGCACTGGGCCGCTGTGGTGCCTCTGACCCAGGCAGATAGGCGCAGAGCCCGGGATAGGGGCCGGACCAGACTAAACAAGGCACAACCTGGGCTCTGGTTTGGGTAAATCCTCAGCCCCAAGGCTGAGGTTGGCGATAGCAGGGGCACAGCTGGGGCTTTGCGGGGGGAGCTGGGCTTGCTCTGCAGGCCACACTGCAGGAGCGCCCCCACCAGCCCTCTCCACTGAGCTCTGCTCATGAGGGTGTTGGGCGGGGGGAGGGGGGAGGGGAAGGAGGCAAAGGAGGATGGGGCCCTGGACCCCCACAGTGTCCCCTTCAAGGCTTCCCCAGCCCAAGCTAGTCATGGGGTTGGAGGGATGAAGGACGGAGTGACCACAGCTGCCCAGCATTAGGTAAATGTGCATTTTAATATAGGTTGCCCACTGCCCTCCCCAGCCTGTTCCCCTGACCACCTGCCACCTGTCTTTGGCTCACCTCGGGGCTCCCCATGTGGTACCTGCTCTCCCTCTGTCCAGCCTGTGCTCTCTTCCTGCCTCACACTCTTCATCTTTTTGAGTCCTTCTCTGAGATTCAATCCATGAGACCAACATACTCATATGGATGAAAGGTACACTCTCTCAAAAAAATTTTGACTTTATATATAACAGATATTTGCAATATATAAAGCAAAACATAGAATAACAGATATTTGCAATATATAAAGCAAAAACAAATGCAGGGGAAATTGACAAGTTCACAGAAATCAACCAGATCCAACAGACAAAAAGTAAGTAGAAAATGACAGCAGTGGTTTGCTAATGAGCATAAGAAGTTTCCAGAGAAGCTTATTAAAAATGCAGGCTCTTAGCACTTTATGCGTCCTCCAGATCCAAATCTATATCTATGGGTGTGGTGTGAGAATTCACAGCTTTAATAAGCAGCCCAGGTGATTCTAATATACTTTAAGATCACCGAGTTAAGTATTACAATTAACCGTGTGTGATTTAACAGATACATTGAGAACTTTGTACCAAAAAGAGAATGATTATTCTTTTGAAATATCAAAGAACATTCATAAAAATCATTTGGTAGGCCACAAACAAAAATCCTTAGAAACTTTCAAAACTCCAAAATTAAACCATCTTTATTTTTAGGCCATTTTTAATCATAAAGTGGCCAAATTAGAAACTAACACAAAACAACAGCAAAAAACAAAACTAGGTAAACAAAAACCATTTGCTTAAAATGTTTAGAAAAGCTCTCCTAAATAAAGAAGGCTGGGCATGGTGACTCGAGCCTATAATCCCAGCACCTTGGGAGGGCGAGGTGGGAGGGGATTGCTTCAGGCCAGGAGCTCAAGACCAGTCTGGGCAACATAGCAAGTCCCTGTCTCTACGAAAAAATTAAAAGATTAGCCAGGCATGGTGGCGCATGCCTGTAGACCCAGCTGCTTGTGAGGCTGAGGCAAGAGAATCACTTGACCCCAGAAGGTTGAGGCTGCAGTGATCTGTGATCATGCCTTGCACTTCAGTCTGGGTGACAGAGCAGGACCCTGTCTTAAATAAAGAAACAAATATATAGGAGAGAGAGAGAGAAAAAAAAAAAAACCCTAAAGTAATAAGCCAATTAAAAATAAATGGCTGGGCATCGTGGCTCACGCCTGTAATCCCAGCACTTTAGGAGGCCAAGGCGGGTGGATTACCTTAATCAGGAGTTCGAGACTAGCCTGGCCAAGATGGTGAAACCTCGTCTCTACTAAAAATACACACACACACACAAAATTAGCCAGGCATGGTGGCACATCCCTGTAATCCCAGCTACTTGGGAGGCTGAGGCACAAGAATCACTTGAGCCCAGGAGGTGGAGGTTGCAGAGTGAGCCAAGATTGTGCCACTGCACTCCAGCCTGGATGACAGAGTGAGACTTCATCTCCAAAAAAAAAAGATTAACTTATTAATAGTGTTATTAGTATAATAACATTTAAGGTACCTATGGGATAAAATATATTATTTGGGGACACAAAAACAATGGTCAAAAAAAAAAAAAAAAAAAAGAGACCGAAGCAGCCACATCTATCTTGTTATTTATTTATACAGTATCATGTAGATTAATTTGCTCACTGATAAGCAAGAGAACAATGTGACAAAATAAATTTAATACCATACTTAAAGTGGATGGCCAACATGTCAACAATACCAAAGGAAAAATTGTCTCTTACCTGAAAAATGCAAGAGAAATCCAAAGATAAGCATTTCATAATCAAAGTAATTACCACATACATGGTAAAGGCCCTTGCAGGCTTTTCATAATGTCATGTTTCTTCTGTGATATTTTTATTTGGCTGTTTTGTGCAGAGTTAGTCTATTCACCAAATAACCATCTATATTCATATTGTACATCATGCCATTTTTGAATCCATAGTAAAAAGCTTATGTTTTTGTGATTCTGTAGTAAAAAGAACCTTTTGCTGATGGCTGTTACCTTCTAAACAATGGAAGTAAAGGGAATTAAAATAGGAAAACTATGTCACAATTGTCCCTGACCCAAACCACTTCCACACTTTTCACCATCCTTTTCAGCTATCCTTAACAGACATGTGCCAATCTCTTTTCTAGACAATTTCACCTTCAATACTGCTGAGAATCTGACCACTAATGACCATAATGAAACACGCTTTGGGGGAGAGCCTGTTCATTTATTTTCATTCCCGTCAGTGCCTTCAGAGACCAGAGTTGCAATCACAGCTACTTACTATTTAATTCCCAGCCAAATTGATGATCAAATTGAAAAATAGAGGCAAGCGGTCTGATGTAGAATGCTTTTGTCTGAAGTGTCCTTATGGCATCATTATAATTGCATTAATCTTTAATCTGCAATTAAACAATAAGTTCCAGGTAAAAGATAGCTGCAAACAGATCCCCTGCATGTGTCCTAGACAATGTATCTTAATGGGAGGTGTAGAGGAAGGGACAGAGAGTAAGGTGTAATTAGGAGTAAATTCGTCAGGGATCCTGCTTCAGTAGGAGGTTATTTATGGAGCTGAATGACTCCATAATTTCCTCATGCAAAATGACTTTTGCATATTCAGATCTTCACTAAATAGCCTCCTTGTCTTACAGTGTGGGGGACTGCAGAATAACAAAACACAAATGCAAGTGTGACAATGAGGGGAGAAAGCTTGGCCTGACTGATAAGTATTGGCGGAACTTGTAACCTGCCTTGCATCTGCAGCTTCCCAATTAAGGGGCCTGCTTTCCAGCTTCCACAGTTGCTTAATTGGAGATCGAGGCCTCCAGGCAGGCGTGAGCACCCGCATCATTATCAGGTAGTTTGTGGACTAAGTGCTCAGGCTTGTCAATTTCCTTTCTTTATCAGAGCTGTCAACAAAGTGTCCTTCTTGAAAGAGTGAAACACCTGGAGAAGAGGAGCTTTTTCTGAATACAACAAAGCTCAGAGTAGACCAAAGGTTTCAAGTGTTCCTGGAGTAGAAGCATGGGGAAGGCCTGTCTGCCTGGCAAAAACAAACATTCGAAGAGGGCTAAATCACCCAAAAGGTCCTCTGTTTCAGTTTTGAGTGGTCACCTAATTTAGCTTTTTTTTTTTTTTTTTTTTTTTTGAGACAAAGTTTCGCTCTTGCTACTCAGGCTGGAGTGCAATGGCTCAACCTCTCTGCCTCCTGGGTTCAAGCAATTCTCCTGCCTCAGCCTCCTGAGTAGCTGGGACTACAGGCGCGCACCACCATGCCCAGATAATTTTTGTAGTTTTCTTTTCTTTCTTTTTTTTTTGAGACGGAGTTTTGCTCTTGTTACCTAGGCTGAAGTGCAATGGCGCGATCTCGGCTCACCGCAACCTCCGCCTCCTGGGTTCAGGCAATTCTCCTGCCTCAGCCTCCTGAGTAGCTGGGACTACAGGCACGCACCACCATGCCCAGCTAATTTTTGTATTTTTAGTACTTTAACATTTTGGTTGTTCCTAGTACAAAAGCAGCTTTAGTCTAGTATGGTCCGGAGCAAGGGACGTGATGTTCAATTTCTTAGGTTCACATACAATTACACTAGTTAGTAGTGAAATGCTTATGGGGAAGTTATTTCACTATTCTATGCCTCCACTTTCTAACTGTTAAAATGGAAACAGTGGCCGGGTGCGGTGGCTCACGCCTATAATCCCAGCACTTTGGGAGGCCGAGGTGGGTGGATCACGAGGTCAAGAAATCGAGACCACCCTGGTCAACAAGGTGAAACCCGGTCTCTACTAAATATACAAAAATTAGCTGGGCATGGTGGTGCGAGCCTGTAGTCCAAGATACTCGGGAGGCTGAGGGAGGAGAATTGCTTGAACCCAGGAGGCGGAGGTTGCAGTGAGCCAAGATCGAGCCATTGCACTCCAGTCTGGGTAACAGCGAAACTCCGTCTCAAAAAAAAAAAAAGGAAATAGTATTACTACCATCTCATATGTTTATCAAGAAGACCACGAGTCAATATACATAAACTTCTTTGTGTGTGTGTGTGTGTGTGTGTTCCAACAAAACTTTATTTACAAAAACAGGAAGCAGGCACGTTTGGCCCTCAGATGTAATTTGCCCATCACTACCCTTAATGATACTCCGATGGCTTGGCTGCCTGAGGGGGTTGTGGCCCTGTCTGATCTTCTGTGAGATGGAAACCACTTCAGTCTCCTACTGTGCTGACCCTGAACGGGGAGGGCACTGTGTTTGGAAGTTTCTGAGCAAGTGGTGACAGCAGAGGGCAGAATGTGAAGGCTGTGCTGGAAAAGGCTGAACCTTCCTCATAAGCAGCACGGACTGCTTTATTCCAGGTCAGGCCCAACTTTCCCACCCCCTCAGCCCCCCCCCCACACACACACACATGGTCCCTGGGTGGGCACTGTCCTTACTGGGTCCCTAGGATCCCCTGCGTTGTGGCCTGACCACCAGCCCCTCTCTGGTGATGGCCCAGTTGTAGCTCTTCGGGGAGTCCAATGCTGCTTCCACGCGTGCCTCCAGGTTCTCTCGGGTGATGAAGTTTTTCGCCTCCTCCTGCAGCGGCAGCACTTCCCGCTCCTTGAGCTGCGCCCAGGTCCGCGCCTCTTCGGCCTTGCGGGCCTGCTCCTCCGCCTGCCACTGCTCCTGTTCCCCCGCCTCCTGCCGCAGCCTCGCTATCCGTAGCTAGTGCAGCCGCGGGTTCCCCGCCTGGTTCCAGGCCATCAGCTCGCGGTGCTCGGTGGCTTCCTCCATGGCCTTGCTCCGCCAGGACCCCGGCTCTGGCCTCGTGCGCCTTCCTCCGCACCTCGGACCCGAACTCCATCCTGAGGGCGCGCACGGTCTGGCGGTAGTGCTGGTAACGCTCCATCAGCACTAAGAACTCCGCAGGATCCACCGCGGGTGGCGTGTTCACGCGCCCGATCTTGGATTTGGCTGGCGGGTCGTGGTGGGTCTTGCGGCCGCGCACCGGCAGCACCAGCGGGGCCCTGGGCCGGCAGGGAGCCCGCGCGCTCAGGCGGCTCAGCGCGCTTATACATAAACTTCTTAGAGCGACACCTGGTATTTTATGATATTAACATACAATCTGGTAAAAAGAAATGTCATGAGCCTAGGATCCTTCTTTTTAAAAACATTGACCTGGCCAGGCGCGGTGTCTCAAGCCTGTAATCCCAGCACTTTGGGTGGCCGAGGCGGGTGGATCACGAGGTCAAGAGATCAAGACCATCCTGGTCAATATGGTGAAACCCCGTCTCTACTAAAACTACAAAAAATTAGCTGGGCATGGTGGCGCGTGCCTGTAGTCCCAGCGACTCAGGAGGCTGAGGCAGGAGAATTGCCTGAACCCAGGAGGCGGAGGTTGCGGTGAGCCGAGATCGTGCCATTGCACTCCAGCCTGGGTAACAACGAAACTCCGTCTCAAAAAAAAAAATTGACCTTTTCTACAGTATATACACAGATCAAACAGCACAGTGTACTCCACTTCATTAATATACACAATTATTGTAAATTAAAATTAATACAAAATTCTTTGAGCACTAAAAAAATTAAAAATACTTTCAGAGAAAATTACTTTTTAATTTATCTGAAGAGGTAAAATGTATCCTAACAAAAACATTTTTTTTTTTTTTTTTTTTTTTTTTGAGACGGAGTTTCGCTCTTGTTACCCAGGCTGGAGTGCAATGGCGCCATCTAGGCTCACCGCAACCTCCGCCTCCTGGGTTCAGGCAATTCTCCTGCCTCAGCCTCCTGAGTAGCTGGGATTACAGGCACACGCCACCATGCCCAGCTAATTTTTTGTAGTTTTAGTAGAGACGGGGGTTTCACCATGTTGACCAGGATGGTCTCGATCTCTTGACCTCGTGATCCACCCGCCTCGGCCTCCCAAAGTGCTGGGATTACAAGCGTGAGCCACCGCGCCCGGCCACAAAAACATTTATCTATAAAAGTATATCTAGTTGTTTTGTCATAGTTGATTAACAAATAGTGCTGTATGATATGAAATATTCCAAATAGAATTGGTCTTTTTAATAAGCAATACCGAATAATATGGTTATTAAATTCATATACTTTTTATTGCTTGAACTGGCTTATTTATAGCATTTGGCACCTATCAATTACTTTGAAATTAATTAGAAATATAATTAACTATGGTAACAGAAAACTTAGGATATGAAAATACATCTTAAAAAACAGGAACTTCTATAAAGAATTTTTATTAAAGTAGCACATTTTATTTTAAATGGAGCATTATTCTTAGCATATTTTTTCAATGATTTATGTTTACAATCACCCTAATAATGATAATAACTATGTTTATTATTATATAGTTCATCATGGAGCCAAAGTAATTCCAACATGCATTCATTTATTCATACAACTATCTCTGAGTTTCTGTATAAAAATCATCACAATCATCATTAACATCATCAAATGGTCTATTCAAATTTATCAATATTTATCAAATGCCTAGAGTCTACAAGGCAATATTTTAAAGGAAAGGCAATAGATAGAATCATCCTCTCTGTCAAAGTAAAGAATAAATCCTTTTAAAGCTAAATTCAGCTACCCTAATATATTCTCAATGTGGCAACAGAAACAATTTACTCTGGAATAGACCCGCATTTCACATTTCTCCTTGACTTCACCTGTTACATGTGACAATAAATAGCAAGCAAAATAAACCGATAAATATTAAGGCCTTCAGCAAGAGTGAGTGAGAAGAAAAAGAACATAACGTTGGTTAACAGAAATGAGTTTCTCCATTTGCATACTTTCATAATATTTAAGTTGCTTTAGGGAGGCTACCATAGGGTGCACTTTGTCATGAGAAAGTTTTTCACGGTAGCTCTGTATCCACAAGTTACTCAAAGGGATCATTTCAAACTACCACTGAATTCAAAGTGTTTGATGAACTCAGTAAGGAGTGTTGTTAAGTAGAGGCTGTGCATGTTGGTGGAGCTAGATGACTTTGTCTGTGTTCACGTGTGATATTGCATATTTGTACATTTCCCCTTATTTTCCAGAGCTTCTAGGTTGTTTATTACCTATGGCTGCTATGGCTAGTTCTCCACGAGAAGTTCATGTTGTGCTGATGTGGGGCTGTGGCCGAGGGTGCTCCTGAGCCAGGGTACCTCCTGACTCCCCCACTGTGTGGCTTTTGGCCATGAGGCTCATTCTTGCCAATAGAAGAGCAGAAGCAATCTCTATCATTTCTGGTCAGGACTTTTAAGAAGTGGGTGGGAAATTCTATCTCCTGTTTTTCCCCTTGTGCTGGCTGGAAGCAGAGGATTCTGAAGCCACAGGGGACGACAGAAGCAGGTGGAAGGAACCTGGGTCTCTGAATCATATGGAGGAAGGGATCCCAGAAAAAAAAAAAAAAGAGTATCCAATCCCAAGTTAATTTTTTTCTCTGTCTCCTGCAGAGGATTTTTGCCAAAATAAGCTGAGCTTCCTTGTCACTACCATCACAATCTTATTACACATGAGGGTGATTTATTTAACGTTGTCACTGAATGAAAGGCTGCAGGTAGAGATCTCAACTGCAGCCAAAAATCTAAAAGGATTTGTAAATTTTCTGACAAACCTATCTCAATAAAGCACAGTAGAGACTCAGAAATAAGACTTTAAAGGCCTTCAAGTAGTCAAAATAATGAATGTCACACATTCCCAGTGCCAAATGATAGGACTTTTCACAGGGAAAAGTCTGTAAGACCTCACTTTGAGCTCTTATACTTTACAGACCAGTTTAAGAAGCATTTCATTGGGGTTTCCAGTCTGTGGCATAAAGAATTAGCAGACACACTAATGGTAGCAAGAAACAGAGCTACATTGATTAATGTGCAGGAAAAAAAAGTCTCAAACAGAAAAAAGAAAAAAGCCTAAAAAAATAAGAAGAAAACTTTTCAAAAACCATGACAGAATCTGCCCAGTAGAAGGAATGCAACAGTACAAGTCACTGTGTTTTAAACTCCATGTTCATTTTCATTTACAAAACTTTTCGATTTAGAAAATAACTATAGACATACAGGTAAGATTCACATAGGGTAAGCTACTGGCAACAATGTAAGTTGAAATTCTTTGATTCCATACATTTGATTAACATCAAATTATTCAATTATTTCACTACTTATAGTATTCCTTTTATAACTTCTCAACCATTTTTAGTATACCTGTTTTTCATACATAAATCCTTAGCCGGCGCTTCAAGCAAAATAATGTCACTTACTTATTTAAAAAAAAAGTAAGTGTTCTACACACTTTCCCCAGTTCTGAATAGTAAATATTTCTTTGCCTAGTATCTCACTGTAACATTCAGGAAACAGTACCACAAAGTGACCTCCTGAGGAAAGGAAGGCTAAGAGGTGCAAGGTCAGATGATTTGAGTAACAAATAAAAATTAAAGGCAAAAACAAAAGAGCAAAAAAGGTTTACTAGAATCAACTCTGATTATCTTTAGTCACTCCAGATGAGGGGAAGAGATTACAAGGGACATTTAGTTTCTGTTATTAATGTATGCCAAGGTTATACTAACAAGTGTAAGTTACATTTGTATAGAGAAAGACCCATAAAGCTGAAGAAATTGATCAGTTTCTACAACTCCAAAGGAAGGAGCAGGCAGGGAATTTACTTGGGAAAGCGTGGCTATTATCTAAGAATATGTATTTTCAGTGGATAAAGCACGTTTTTAGCAAGGGAAATTAACATTTTAGTCTTTCTGGTGACTTCCCTTTTGGTTAAACTACGGTCAGGAATATCTGTCTTTGATATTATGTTATTTCATTGTCCACTCAGTTTTGGGTTTTGGTATGCAGAGGGCAACCATACTCTGTAGTCTTTTAAAGGGACAACATTCCCTCATATATATGGGTGAGAAAGAGTTTTCGTAAGACTGCATAAATTTTGGGAGATTTTTCTAAATATATTCAATGATCTGTAGCTCAATCTAAGGAACAGAGCATTAAATTGCAAGGTCATTCTAAATATTCACTGGTTTGTGTTTAGTTTCCATATTCTGAGGGTCAGATGCATATTCTCTCAAATCATCCCTTTCTTCCCTGTGCTCAGCCAGCACTTTGCCCATACTCCTATTATTACAACATTCTCACATTGAGATGTAAATATTTGTATGTTGTTTCCTGCTGCATTTGAGGAGAAATGTAAGACCAAGGGGTTTCTTTATGTCATCCTTATTTTCTATCAACAAAATGCAATGCCTGGCACTAAGTAGGTGTTTAATACTTGTTTGCTGAGTGAATGTAAGACTATCAAAAGTGCAGGAGGAATACCCTATTTAAGTAATTTACAGGGAGAAATAAGTCTTTCAGTCAGAATAGCAACTAGTTTACCAACAAAAATGGGAACACACCATGAATTATGAATGATTCATGGAATAAGTGATTTCTCACTTTATATTAGCTTTTACTTGGCCAGAATGTATGGAGTCCCCTGGGGCTTTCTGCATTATGAGTTGGGAGTCACCAGTATCACCAGATAGTAGGTCAAAATTAGGGGAGAAGCTATAGCCCATGGCTGGCTCTGGGTCACAGTTTTATATTTCTGTTTTGTGGTAAGGTAAGAGTGGGCATGTTCAACCTGCAAATCACTGCTGTGTTCTGGGCAAATAGTTAAGCCCCATCACAGTGACAAATGCATCCAATTCCTTCCTCTGAAGGAGTATAGAACCCAGAAAGTTCCTCACATTCAGCCTGACATACTCAAAACCTCCTTTTGTTTTGTTCTATTGAGTAGGATAGGAATAAAGTGAGGTGAAATAGCATTTCTGTAGCACTGAGACCAACAGTTCAATTGGGAATCATTCCTTAACACCTACAGACGACACATGGGCTATTAATTTCAATGACAATGAATTGTGAAAGAATGTGCTATTATTACACATATTTTCAGTCAAAACCAAAATTCTCATTAGTTTTTGAGACCAAAACCATTAAACACTAATTTTCTGGGTTAATGTTTTCTATGCTATTACCATGTAATGAGTTGAAACTCTCCTCCCACCAAACTCTCACTGTGTCTACTGTTGCCCTTACATGTCATTGAAAGACACATACTATATTTGTGGTTAGGTATGCCATGCTCCCATCAGGAGCGAAGCTAATTTGCTCTGTAATGCAAATGACTGCGTTCATCAAAGGAGCTTTGTTAGTTATTCATTGTGTTCCTTTTATCATTCCTTCCCAAACCCCAGCCATTCTGCAGCAAGCACAGAGGTGCCTCAGCAGCAGTGGCAGCCACTGTCAAAGGTATCCTTATCAGGAGAGGCGGGGTGCACTAGGAATGTCCTGCCAAGTCACTGCAGGCTCTTATCGTCCTGCTCTTTTGTGCATAGTGACATTCTTTGTCCTTATTCTATGATCTGCTTTTCTTAGCATGGTTCATGGTGCGAGACTCATAAACACATCTATCTAGAAACACACACACACACACACACACACACACACACACACACACACACACACACACACTGGGAATATAAAGGATTTGTGAAAACACTGGGCTGTTTCTTCTTTTTGTGCAAAATGAATTACTCTGTTCAACCCTTCTACATGGAGAGCTTGAGTGTCCGCCAACTTTTTAATGCAAACATGATTATTTAAAGCTGTCACAAAACTCCAAGAAGCCGAGTAAGAGTGGAGAGCAGGAAAGCCCACAGGAATATTGACAAATGGAGAAAGGGTCATCTAAGGTCTCCCAACAGAGGCAGGCACAGGGGGCTGTTTTTGATTACGACTGACGCAGCTTACCCTTCTGCCTCCTCTGGGGAAAAGTCTTCTTTTTGGATGGGCACCAGAGGTTAATCCTCCTGTAATTTCTCCTGCTTTTCCAACCATCAGGGGATTTGTGTTGGAGATAAGGGCAGTATTAATGCCTAACCTAGGTGTAGAAATTGCCTTAATATAACAGGGATCATGAGGAGCACACCAATCATTCCCCTGAATGATAGCCCTTAAAGTAAGTGGCAATATAGGCGGGCCACCTCCAGCCATCTTTAATGAAGTTTGAGGCCTTTCTGATGAGATTCTCTACTCAATAGGCAGAGAATCAAGGCAGCCTCATGAGTTTTAACCTCTAGCCTGGATTTAATATGGCCTTATTAAAGATCCTGGCTAGGTTCATTCTGGCGTGAAATGTAATAAAAACAAGGCACAAACTGTGCTGTAATTAAAGCAGTTTGGATATTATCATCAGATAATAATTTAGGATTTAATCAGACAGTGGTGCTGGACAATGAAGCAACAATACACTAATAATGAACTGATAATGGCATTGAAACCAAGGCCATTAAAAGAAAACACTGAAACATTAATGCATATATTTTGTGAAAGTACTGTGGTATTACAACATAAGTTATGTAAGTATCACTGATAAATAGTTGGCAGGAAACCAAAACAGTCTTAAGTAAAAATTTCTCACGTCCTGCTCCTCTTCATCTCCGCTGCCGCAGGGAACTGGAAGGGAGAGAGACTGGTTAGTTCCCAAGTGTCCAGATATAACACAAGACTATGGCTGTGGGGATAAAGAAAGGGGAAGAACAAAAGCTACGTTAGACAACTGCTAGAACACCAGTCTATTAATGATGTTATTATATTAACCTGGCTGTAAGCCAAAAAGGGCATTTACTATTGTTTTAATGCATAAAATTTTCATGTATAATGTTTTAACATAGCATTTTGCTTAGCTTTTCATTAGCCAACCAATTTTTCAGAAACCTGCATGCTTTCTTAAGTTTCTTGATTTAGAAAAAAAGAGTTTAGAAAAAAAAATAACTTCAGCTATTTGATGTGTGAAGCAATTGCAAGTGAAATCTCTGTGGTTGCTCATTGATATGTTTAGATATCAAAATGTAAACATCTTTGTCTCTTCCATATTGGCCCAATATAAAGTCCCTCCTCTCCATGCAACACGAAGGGCAAACCATGTAAGTAGAAGGGCATTTGTATGTCATTCTCACGCCCTTAGAGAAAGGAGTAGAGTTAGGGGTATGAAAGTTGGCTATTCATGTTCACTATCTTAGAGGATAGACGGTACAAATGGCAGCCAGGCTCAGTGGCTCAGGCTCATAATCCCAGAACTTTGGAAGGTCTAGGAAGGCAGATCACCAGAGGTCAGGAGTTCGAGACCAGTCTGGTCAACATGGCGAAACCCTGTCTCTATTAAAAATACAAAAACTAGCCGGGTGTGGTGGTGGCGCCTGTAGTCCCAGATACTCAAGAGTCTGAGGCAAGAGAATCACTTGAAACCAGGGAGGCAGGGGTTGCAGTGAGCTGAGATTGTGTCACTGCACTCCAGCCTGGGTGACAAGAGCAAGATTCCATCTCAAAAAACAAAAAAAAGTACAACAGGCACTATAATATTTATTCAATCTTTTAAAGGTGACTTTTAACCCAAATGGTTCTAAATGGGCTCTAGTTATCACATAATGTCTTCATTGTCACATGATGTCTTTGCTTTTTCTAAGAGTGATGACTAAATTAACTAGATGAATTAAGAGAAAAAGATAGGCCGGGCGCGGTGGCTCAAGCCTGTAATCTCAGCACTTTGGGAGGCCGAGGCGGGTGGATCACGAGGTCAAGAGATCGAGACCATCCTGGTCAACATGGTGAAACCCCGTCTCTACTAAAAATACAAAAAATTAGCTGGGCATGGTGGTGCGTGCCTGTAATCCCAGCTACTCAGGAAGCTGAGGCAGGAGAATTGCCTGAACCCAGGAGGCGGAGGTTGCGGTGAGCCGAGATCGCGCCATTGCACTCCAGCCTGGGTAACAAGAGCGAAACTCCGTCTCAAAAAAAAAAAAAAAAAAAAAGAGAAAAAGATATGTTAGTATTTGGCTGTTTTTATTTACAAATTCTCATATGTAAACGGTATCGCAAAATATGTCTTCAATTTAGTTAACTAAAATTATACGCTGAAAATGAATAAGAAAAAAATGCATCAACTACAATTTCAGAATGCATATTAATTGTGCTTGTAATTTTCTAAATATTCTGATCCCATGTCCAGACCGGCCCTTCCCTAGACACTGTTGAGTGAATGACTGACTCCACTGAATGGCATCAGAATGGAAATAATGAGCAGGGCAGATGGCCATTCTGTTCACTTGAACTTAAGCTCTTTAGTTTTACAGGATTCATTAATAAATAAGAGCTATATTCTATTACATTTTTTCTGGAAGCTAGTACAGTGGAAGCCTAAAACTGGGCTAATTCTCTTGGCATTCAGTTGGATTTATGAAGGGAGCCAGTTGTATCATCTGTTGAATGTGTTTCGCCCCATGTTCATTCAGGACTAGGCAGGCATATGAATTGCTTGACTGTTCTAGTCGAACGTGGCTGGTGTAATGGAGTGTGAAGAACAAAGCAGCCACTTCTGGAAGGAACTGAATTCTTTTGTCATGGCATGCTTGGAAATGCAAATCCAACCTTCACAATAGACTCACGGTGGAAGCCATGAGGTTCTGGTCATCCTGTGTGCCCCAGAGCTGTTGTACCTCCTCTGGGGGTAATCTGGCTCCCAGAATCACCCACGTTTGGCCAGATTGGAGCCTTCTGTTAGACGGAAATGGCTAATCCATATCTCACGAAGACTAGATCTTTAACTACTGAAGGGAACATGTACTGTCCTCCATTTTATCAGAGGCTGTATCTAAGTTCCAGTTGCTTTCTGATGATAAATTCAACAGGAATAGAAAACAAAAAATTTACTTACATAGGAAGTGGGTATGAGTAATCTACATTTAGACTTAAATGTATCAGAGTGTACCCTTCTATGTTAATTATCAAGAGAGTTTCATGCTAAATATAGAAGTGGTAATCACCCTGTAATTTTCAATTTTATGCTGCTTTACTGTGCACTGTGCCCTGTGAGGGTGCTGTGAGTTCTCATTTGTTTATTTAAAGATTATATTATTTTATATCCCCAATCAATAAGACATTCTATTAGATACTATAGAGGGAAAGAGACTCTTAGGGTTCCTTCTCTTGCTCCAAGAAGATTATAACCTAAGGATGAAACCCTCAGAATCTGAGTAACTCTAAATAATCCAGGGTATGAAGAACTAATTCCATGACATATAAATCAGGAGTACCACAGATTCAAAGGAAGTTAGTCAAAGAAGTCAGGAAAAGCTTCGGGGCTGAGTAGGCATCCCCGAAATGGAGAAAATGTTTCCAGCAGAAACCATGGAAAGGGCCAACTTCAAAAGAAATTTACAAATCAGCCATTTGTCACTTTTGGCCTTTGTACATTTCAGAGCACAGGAAAATATGGCTTGAGAGCCAGGTAAGTTTGCTCAAAGCACTGGTCTTAAAATACTTGCTAATCACAACTGATTTGGTGATTTTACAGACAATTGGAAGCTACTGAAGACTTCTGAGAAAGAAATGCTATAGTTTGATATTCTTAACAATTCATATCTGGCAGTAGGGTGGCAAGGTTGTGCCTATTATAGACAGATGTGATCTCGGGGGTCATGTATTCCATCCCTCCATCCGATCCTTGAGGAAGCTGAGATGCACCCAGAGTTTGAGAGTGGACAGATCCCAATTCCTTTTACACATCCCAAATCCTTTTACATCTGGCCAATTGTTCTTGCTAATATCACTGTTGAATGATCACAATTCTTGTGTTTTTTCATAAGATCATTTTCTGAAAAAATTCACAGAATTACTGATATATAATTCTGTTCATTGATTTTTAAAATAATATATTCTCTCTATAGCAACGGAGTGTCCCCTTATCTAAAATTCACATTTTTTTTTAAACTTGATTCGCCAAAATCTGACATTAATCAATATTCTCTGCCTTTTTCTTAGAGGTTGCCTAGGAAAGATTTTGGAATCCAGGCAGGAGACACCACCTAGGTCTTCCTAAGGATATCTCTGCATATCCTTAAACATAGTCTAAGAACTCTTCTGAAGGAAAGACTAAGTGGTGAGCAATTTTTTACCTGGATAGCTTCATTTGTTTTACTCAGGTAGAGAGATTAGCAGCATCTTGTGACTAATGGTCAATGACTTTTTTTTAGAGTTAAAGCACAATGAAAACTTAATGAAGTCTTCCTGGTACATTAACTTTCTATGAGAAATATACATAAGAAATGCATGCTCAGCACTTGAGTGACTCCATCTGAGTTTTATAGGTATTCCTGACTTAACAATTTTGTTCCACAAACACTGCATATCTATTTTGTAAAAGCACTGTATTTAGCAACTCTGTGAAATACAAAAATCACATATGAAGTGGATATTTTCCTCAAGGACCTTTTAAAATGTAAGTTAATTTTCTTGTGTTTAATACTGAAAAGATCTGAAAATCTGGTTTAGAAGGCAAGCTGAACTACCAGTTGGCAGAAGAGATAGATATCGCATAGTAATATGAGACCGAATGTAATCAGAGCTATTATCAAAGTCTAATCCTGGGAACACAATGCGAGGTTAATTACAAATGTGAACATGAGTCACATGTTCCTGAGCATCTATTATGTGCAAGCATTCTTCTAGGGGTATTAGGGGGTTGCGTGAGAGAGTGAAGCAAATATGAGAGGTGGTTCTTGTTCTAGAGGAGAAAGACGGGCATGCACTCAAAATACAAAGCATCTGCTGAAAGTTCAGTAAGAAAGGTTCAGACAATATTATGGATTTTGGGAGATGACTCCATTTATTCTATTTAGGGCTCTGAGAGGACACCATAAAGTAGATGGCATTTCAATTGGGTCTAAAGGTGAGATGAGATTTCTTTTTTTTCTTCTTCTTATTTTTTAAACTTTTATTTTAGGTTAAGGGGTACATGTGCAGCTTTGTTATACAGGTAAATTGTGTCTCACAGGGGTTTGGCGTAGAGACTATTTCATCACCCAGGTAATATGCATAATACCTGACAGGTAGTTTCTTGATCCTCTCCCTCCTCCCACCCTTCACCCTGAAGTAGCCCAATGGCTATTTTCTCTTCTTTGTGTTCATATGTACTCAACGTTTAGCTCCCATTTACAAGTAAGAACACACATATTTGGTGTTCCGTTAATGTCTTAGTTGGCTAAGGATAATGACCTCCAGCTCCATCCATGTTGCAGCAGACACGATTTCACTCTTTTTTATGGCTGCATAGTATTCCATGGTGTATATGTACCACATTTATTTATCCAGTCTACCATTGAGGGGCATTTAGGTTGATTCCATGTCTTTGTTATCATGAATAGTGCTACAATGAACATATGCATGCATGTGTCTTCACGGTAGGATAATTTAAAAAAAATTTTATTTCAGTAGGTTTTTGGAGACTAGGTAGAAACTTACATGAATAAGTTCTTAGTGGTGATTTCTGAGATTCTGATGCACTCAACACCTGAGCAGTATGCACTGTACCCAAGTGTAGTCTTTTATCCCTTGCCACCCCCACCCTTTCCCCACAAGTCCCCAAAGTCCAATGTGTCATTCTTAACTCCTTAGCGTCCTGATACTTACCTCCCACATATGAATGAGAACATACAATGTTTGGTTTCCCACTCCTGGGTTATTTTACTTAGAATAATATTCTCCAATTCCTTTCAGGTTGCTGCAAATGCCATTATTTCATTCCTTTTTATGGCTGAGTAGTAGACCATGGTATTATATATACCACATTTTCTTTATCCACTTGTTGATTGACAGACATTTGGGCTGGCTGTATATTTTTACAATTGCAAGTTGTGCTGCTATAGACGTGCATTTCCAAGTATCTTTTTCATATAATGACTTCTTTTACTCTGGGTAGATAACTTAGTAGTGGAATTGCTAGATCAAATGGCAGATCTATTTTTAGTTATTTAAGGAATCTCTACACTGTTTCCCATAATGGTTGTACTAGTTTCCATTCCCACCAACAGTGTAGAAGTGTTCCCGTTTCACTGCATCCACACCAACATCTATTATTTTGTGATTTGTTGATTATGGTCATTCTTTCTTTCTTTTTTTTTTTTTTTTTTTGAGACAGAGTCTCACTCTGTTACCCAGGCTGGAGTGCAATGGTGCGATCTCGGGTCACTGCAACGTCCGCCTCCCAGGTTCAAGCAATTCTCCTGCCTCAGCCTTCTGAGTAGCTGCGATTACAGGCGCGTGCCACCGCACCCAGCTAATTTTTTTGTATTTTTAGTAGAGACGGGGTTTCAACATTTTGGCCAGGCTGGTCTCAAACTCCTGACCTTGTGATCCACCCGCCTCGGCCTCCCAAAGTGCTGGGATTACAGGCATGAGCCACTGCGCCCGGCAGATTATGGTCATTCTTACAGGAGTGAGGTGGTACTGCATTGCAGTGTTGATTTGCATTTCCTGATGATTAGTGATGTTGAGCATCTTCCACATGCTTGCTGGCCCTTTGTATATCTTCTCTTGAGACTTGTCTATTCATGTCCTTAGCCCACTTTTTGATGGAATTTTTTGTTTTCTTGCCGAATTGAGTTCTTTGTAGATTCTGGGTATCAGTCCTTTGTCAGATGTACAGATTGTGAAGATTTCCTCCCACTCTGTGGATTGTCCGTTAACTCTGCTGATTATTTTCTTTGTTGTGCACACTACCATGCCAGGCTAATTATTTTTTACTTTTATTTTTTGTAGAGACAGGGTTTCACTATGTTTCCCAGGCTGTTGATGAATAGTTCTAGTTAAGAGCTACTTATTAAAACCTGAGATTTTATCATATTTCCATTCAAACCTGAGATACAATGATTCTATGATTTCATATGATAAGGAACTCCCCTGAGGCAGGCTAGCCAGCTATTTGATTCCTCATTTTTCATTCAGGGAAACTGAGTCTCAGCAATTCAGTGACCTTCTCCGGTTTTGCCCATGCCCTAAGCCTGCAGTATTTCTCATATTAGATGATCAAGTCACTTTGGTGGTGTCCTGGATATGACCTGTCTGGCGAGGCATTTCCTGTTAGCCACTACTCAGAGAACTCCTTTCTGTCAGAGGGCTGCCTAGGACATCCACAGGGCCTGGTACACGTGGTCTTCCCCTCCAGGTCCTGTGGACCCTGCCTGTACTGCCATATTCTGGCAGGGCTGGAATCTACCTGGAGTGCCTTCTAGCACAGCATGGGACTCCCTCATCCTCTGGGGAGAAAAGGGGCTGGCCCAGCCATCCCCATGCCCCAGAGAAAAGGAAGCTTGCAGAAACAGTCCACTAATGCCCAAAACCCAGACGTAGGAGGCTGAAACCAAATAACCTTCACTTTCAGAACAGTGACTGAAAATGAAACTTCAGAATGAAAATGGAGCCCTTGAAATTCATGGGACGATCTTCCTAGTCCATCTAAGGACCCGCCCATTTGTCTTAACTTTCAACTGGGAAATACATTGTACATATGAAACAGGGGTGTGTGTGTATCTAAAATATGTACCACTTGAATACCTAAGTAAAAGTATACATATGCACAGAATACACAATCCGAGAAATAGAATATAACCAGAACTGTTAACATTCTCTCTGTCCGGCCCCTCCCCCACCAAGGATAATGGCCTCCCTGATTCAGGGGTTAAGCATTTCCTTTTGTCCTCATAGTCTTACTACACATGTGTGCAACCCTAAGCAGCACACTGTTTAGTTCTGCTTGTTTTTCAACTTCTTATCATTGGAATCACACCATATGTGTGCTGTCTTGCTTTTCTTGCAGTGCATGGTGAGATTTATCCTTCACTGATGCAGACTGCTGGAGTTCATTTTCACACTCAGTTGTCTTGTAGGGAACAAGTGATAGGTGCTGTAGATATCATTGGAGAACTGCAGCTGGAGCTCAGGGCTGCCTGTCAGGAGCTGAGCCACCTGTCCCACCTGAAATGGCATCTTCTCCAGGATCACAACGGCATCCCTCCAGCCACATCCCCAGAGGTTTCAATCACCTTTCCATGTAGGAAAATGATTTTGTCCCGCGCAGACTCCCTCAGCACTTTCTGCAGTCTGAATCCGGAGAACGGTAAGCGGACAGGAGCACAGGTACCGTTGCCAACGTCTGCCTTCTTTTCCTCCGTGCTGGCGACGTGCCCTCCTCCAAGTCCAGCTCGCGCTTTCTCTTGCTGGGTTGAGGCTCTGCGTCCTCCATACTGCCCGGGAGGCGGTGTGCGAGATGGGATTTCTAAACATAAAGAAATAAGGGAAGGATTGTATCAATCTCGATCTCAACATTTTAATATTTGTATTTGGGTAAATCTGCTTAATACATATGAATATCAGAGAAACACTGGAGGAGTAATGCGTGGAGTTGTGGTTGTTGGGAGCCTTCTCGCTTACTCTCTCTATGAAAGCAACACTAGAGGCTGTTATCCTTAGCAAACTAACACAGGAACAGAAAACCAAATATCGCACGTAATGATGAGAACAAATGCACACATAGAGGAGAACACCACACCCTGGAGAATGCGAGGGTGGAGAGGATAAGGATAAATAACCAATGAGTACCAGGCTTAATGCCTGGGTGATGAAATAATCTGTACAACAAACCCCCATGATGCATGTTTACCTATGTAACAAACCTGCACCTGTACATCTGAAATTTAAAATAAAAGTTTAAAACAAGAAGAAAGGAAAGTGATGCCCATGCAGCACAATGGTGGTTTTATGCTGTTGCATTTGTGCTTGTCGTTTGTCTGGTTAGCAGAATCACGTGGACTCTCCGCAGTACTCATCAAATGACTCATTCTCTCTAAGGGTCAAGGCCCAGGGAAACTCACCCACTTTTTACACAGGGAAACTCTAGGGAACATCACCCAGTGTAGAAGAAAAGCTAAAGCTGTGTGTGGGGACAGCAACAGCAGTGGAAAAGACCCCATGTATATGCAGGGATCAGATCGAACAATTTGAAACTCCAATGAACTTTTGCTATCCACTTTGCTGTCCCTTAGACTAGCAACATGAAAATGTCCTAATCATGACAGACACATCCCCCAGGAACTTATTCATCTAGAGTTATATGTGCATTTTACAGCAAGATGTAACTACCCTTTTCTTTCCCACTCAAGAAAGTATGGCAAAATTGAGTAACAATGGGGATTAGAGGACCTCTCTCCTCCTCCTCCTATATTTACATCTACATATATACAGTTTGTGAACATTGAGTATTTTTATACAATTATTAGAAACATATTGTTTGCAAAATACTTCACAACTTTTAAGACACATTTGAATATTTCAAAAATATATTGACACAATTGGAAAAAGACTAAGCCAGTTATTTGCCCGTCCTCCTGCCTTGTCCAAGAAGGCTCTAAGAAGATTGGTACAGGCATCTGCTCTTAAGATTTTCTCAAAATAAAATCCAACTGAATTCACCTGGAAACAATTCATTTGTTTCCAGACTCACTTTATTCAAGTTGAACGCTGAAAGAAAGTTTTGTTAAGGAAATGCTTCTCTATTAAGCCTCATTTCCAGCATGTTAAAAATTATGCACTAGTAAGTTTGAACCTGGTCAAATATAAGTTGATTTTCATTCACTGAAAAATTAGAAGTTTGAATCATTATGCATCTAGTATGCAATATTATAAAAAGTAGCAAGTATATAATTCTGCCTATTCCTAAAACCTACCTAACTAGGATATTTATTCAATACAGAAATAATCTGTTAAAGGTGCAACTAATATATAAATAAAAAGGTCACAGTAAAACATGTGCTAGGCAGTCTATGTTTATGATCCCCTGACAGGAAATGTATAAATAGGGAAAAATTACCACTCATTCACAAGAGCTTAATGAAACAGAACTAAATTCCCACACACGCTATCCATTGGGTTGGGAACATTGGCAATTTCCCAGTTTCGTGCAGAATAGCATTGTTCAAGTCACATCTGAAACAAAGGTCATTTTTTCTCCCTCGATCAAAATAGTAAAGCCGTAACTGTTCTAGAAGTTTTCATTTTTTCTTAATGTTAATTTAATGGGTATTTTTTTTCCCTCCACCCCTGAATGTACATGATTCAGGGTTATGCTGTCTTGAAAAATAAATCTGTTCCATGTAGTGTGACATGGGAACTACAGTTAATTGATGTTTATTGCAAGGCAAAATAATTTATAGTGTCTAATAAGCATTCACAATTTAGAGCCTGTTCACAACAGCTTCCTGAAATAACGGAATCGTGGGGTATATAAGTCTGTTTAGAAAGGCTATTAAAAACATTGCATTTATTTAACCATGGAATCTAATTCAGCTATAGACAGGATGAGGAATCAAGTACCAGCAAATGCTGCTATGGCTAAGTCTGGTAATGGGTAATTGAAAGGCTGCAGTGGGTAAGAAGACTTAAATACGGCCCAGATTTTAGACAAAGGCAGGCTTCCAGTTTTTGAATGTTCAGTTCTATTTCTGCAAGCCGCATTACTGTGTTGAGGCATATGAAGTTTCAACTATTCTTTTTTTTTTTTTTAATTCTTAAAGATGGGGTTTCACCATGTTGGTCAGCCTGGTCTTGAACTCTCGACCTCAGGTGATCCACCCGCCTTGGCCTCCAAAGTGCTTGGATTACAGGCGTGAGCCACCGCGCCCGGCCCGTTTCAACTACTCTTTAAGCTGCACATTTTTAATTGGAATATGAAAACACATTTTACCATTTGTGACGTCAGCTTGCATCATATGCCAGGTCTCAAAATTCTCTTCTAGCACTTCCTTAAATTGGTTTGAAATGTTGATGGAAAAGGTCAGATTAACAAAACCACAGGATATACTAAAGAAAAGAAAAGTAATAAATACAGATAAATAACCTTCCCATCAACTTGGAATGTGCTGACATGATTTTGGACAGATATTTAGCACATCTAAACCATAGGATAAAGTCGCCAGTATTTGTCTGAATTTTTGGCACCCCTTCTTCTACTATTCTACAAATCCTTTGAACTCTGATCCCAAACCCAATTCCTCATCTTCTCCCGAAGACCTGCCCTTCTCCTGTGTTTGCTGTCTCAGTGCCAATGTCCTCTCCCCAGCTGCTGCAACCTGAAACATCAGAAACTTCTGTGACTTCTTTCTCTCCCTAACCTTCTCATGGAAATCAGTCACCAAACTGCGCTGCTGTGGCCTGGCTTCCCTTCATATCCGTGTCTTCTGAGCCAGCTCCCTGTCCCTGTTCTCACTAGTCTTGCCCAGAGATTGGGATTGTCTATTGCCCTCTAGTCTCTCTTACCTACCACCCTTACCAGTGCCACCTGTAGGAGCCACCAGGCCACTGTGGGGCACACAGTGCTCAGTCCATCTCCTCAAATCCCAGGATTTAGCCAGGCAAGGGTCCTTACTTTATCAAAAAAAAAAAGAAAGAAAGAAAGAAAGAAAAAAATGGCTATACTCCTAAAAAACAGGGTAAAAATCTCCTGCTCTACCTTGCTAACAGTAACCCACTCTTATTATAGCCAGACATAGATCTGATCCTGTCACTCCTTTTTCACAAAGGATTTGAAGGTTTCTAATTACATATAAAAGTCACTCTTGGCCGGGCATGGTGGCTTATGTCTGGAATCCCAGCACTTTTGCAGGCCAAGGCAGGCAGATCACCTGAGGTCAGGAGTTCAAGACCAGCCTGGCCAACATGGTAAAACCCTGTCTCTACTAAAAATACAAAATTAGCAGGGCATAGTGGCTCTTGCCTATACTCCCAGCTACTCAGGAGGCTGAGACAGGAGAATTACTTGAACCTGGAGATGGAGGTTGCAGCAAGCAGAGATTGCGCCATTGCAATCCAACTTGGGCAACAAGGGTGAAACTCCATCTCAAGAAAAGAAAAACAGACACTTTCCTCAGACTAGCACCTTCTAGACTTCCCAGATTTGGACTCTTTGCCTTTACCATCTTTACAGCCAGAATGCCACACTCTTATCTGTCAAGGAATAGTTTGAATTGCATGTTCTTCAGGAAGTTTTCTGGTGGCCCCCTGAGTCCAATTCCCCCTCCCTTTTTCCCTCTCTTCTCATCAGTTGCATTTTGTCTCACTATGTAATGATTTACTCGAAAGATGTAAAGCCCATAGACGGTCAAGGTCCTGTCTTACACACCTCCGGAACGCCACCTTGCTACTACAATGCCTTGCACCTAGAATATACCCAGTAAATATGTGTTGAATTTAATTGGATGGTCACCAGCAATCCCTGGGTTAATTTACTACTGCTATCACCAAAAAGTTACTAATGCTTTTCAATTACTTATCATAGCTACATTTTAAACTTGCAAATTAAATTGCTTTAATTTAAAACAAATGCCATGTTTCTGACATTGGTACAAGGAAAGTAAGCATTGATGGAGAAGATCTTGGTTCCCTAGAAATTGTAGGTATAACCACATAACTCAGATGGGCACAATAATCCTTCATTTTATTCTACTAGAGCTAAAAAAAGGAAGAGAAAGAGATTACTCATTGTTTCATGGCTTTAAAGTTTGTTGTGAAGCTTGAAAAAATTTAAATGCTTATTTTAGTATTTGCTAGAAAATCGGAAAAAAAATTTGTCTTTAAAATTCAAGCAACTTTTCCTCTGTGAAAAATCTAGTTGAGACTGTTCATTGCATTCCTATCCCACTTTACAAAGCACCTGATAGCAAAAGGCATTTCAGAAAAACGGAGATAATACTTTTGAGAACCGTCTCCTATTTTAACCTTGGGTCCCATTGTCGTGCTCTATTGCAGAATCTCCTTATTTTTGCATTGACTTCCTAGTTCTTTCCTTCAGATTTACCTGCACCCACATGTGACCATGCCATTTAGCCTGCTCCTATGATTCAGTGACCACTCATTATGTGGTTAAGCCAATTCAAACACCAGTCATGATATTTATAAGGCCCTCTGCAGTATGTCTTCATTCATTCATTCATTTGCCCATTCACTAAATCAACATTTATTCCCTAACACTTGTTTTATGTCAAGCACTATTCTAGGCACTGGGGATATCATTTTTATTGAAACACTAATTGTATTCATATAGAAAGGACCAGCCAGGTACTTCCTGGCTGTGTCTTCTTGGGTTCTTCTCTTGCCTAATTCAGCTGGTTCTCTCCTTCACAAAATGGGAAGACATCTTGCCTGCCCTATTTAGGTCACTGGATTTCTGGAAAACTTAAACATGAGGTAGGACAGTGAGAAACGTTTGCAACCTCTAAAAGATTAAACAACCATTAATTCCTTTATAAATTTTTTAGTCATCCTGTGGAGAAATACGGTCAACTAACCTAAACAGGAGAGAAATTGAGTCCAACTGAGGTGGCTGTGGGAAGCTAACAGGATGCAGTGTCTTCTGATGGAGGTATCACTGGGATAACTGGAGTTTGTCCTGCAGCCACTGGGAAATCTTTCAGAGAAGCCAGAAGAACAATGGACTGGCAGCAGGGTGGACAATGGCTTGAAGCTTAGACACTAGAAGCAAAGAGATAGATTATGAGTTGAGAGAATAATGTGGGCTTAATAAATCCAGAAGGTTGGTAGTAAAGGAAAGGAGAGGTAAGGCTGAAAGAAACATAGGTGAAAGAAATATTGAAGAGGAAGAACATTAGAATTTGGCAACTTGGACATGTGGTGGTTGAGGAGACAGAGTGAGGGACACACATGAGTAGACAATGGTTTCCTAATTAAGATTTACAGTCAATGAATGGCCTATAATATCCCTACTGGGAAAGAACAAATTTCTATTCAAACAATATGAGTTTAATTTTGAATGGTGAGACTGAAGTACACATATCTTAGAGTGAGTACTGAATAAAATACTGATATAATGGGAAGTATCATTGGAGCCGAAATGCAGTAAGGGGTTTGAAGAAACAGCATTGCATAAGGACTTCTCAGATTAATGTACATGATTAATGGTACAGAATCCTAAGTTTGGGGAAGAGTTTGAAGGAAAGTTCAGTACAAGATGTTACTTCAATTAAACTGTTATTAATATTGTTATTTTATTATTTATTTTTGCTACTATAGTTGAAAGGGGAACTGATTTTCTCAGAATGCCCAGTTGATGATAATTTTTTTTTGAGTTCCGGAAGTGCAACTGTTTGTATTTTAATTAAATTAATTAATTCTTTATTCCCACTGCAAATGCAATGACCTAGATTTCAGGCTGTCAAAATTTGTAAATATAAAATGATAAGACTTTCTTTTTCATGAGATGTTAGTGCCGAGATTATTAGTAAATGCTGCTATCTAAGGGAGTTCTTTCAATATTCTAGTTTCTAAGCCTCCTCTTTGTAGGCTCTTCCATGGGGTTCATATTTCATACTTGCTTTTGTAATTTGTATTTCATTTCAGTTCTTAAAAACAGCACAACTAATTTAAACAAAATTTATCTCCCTAAAAAGTCCATAGAGATTTTTTAAACGCTAGGATAAAATATAAATTGAACTGTAGACTTCAAGGTTTTAAGACATCATTTCTTTTATTTATTTATTTATTTATTTATTTATTAAGATGGGGTTTCAGCATAATGACCAGGCTGGTCTTGAACTCCTGATCTCAGGTGATCCACCCACCTCGCCCTCCCAAAGTGCTAGGATTACAGACGTGACCCACCACACCTGGTAAGACATCATTTCTATAGAACTACATATAATTCCTTAACAATTTCTAGACCCTACACTGTCCAGTACAAGAGCCTAGCCACATGTGGTGACTGAAATTTAAATTAGCTAAAATGGACAAATGCAGAAGTTCAGTTCCTCAGTTACACCAGCCATATTTCAACTGCTCAACAGTCATTTGTGGCTAGTGGCTATTGTACATGATGGAACAGATAAAGAATATGTCCATTATCCCAAATATTTCTGTTGGAGAGTGCTGGTTCAGACCATTTTTTACATAAGGGAAAGGATCTGACTCTTGTCTCCTTAGTTCTGTTTGCCCCACAGTTGGTCAAGTATTTGTATAGCACATGATCATTGATCTTGCTGAAAATGTGGACCAGCTAGGCCACAGCCAACTTGACAGCTGTTCACAGATATACCCCTATGGTCAAAGTCTTAGAATAGCTCCTGCCATCCTTGTGACCAGAGTCACACTGGAAGAATGTTTCTTACTTTCCTGTCTCCCTCAAGGGACCATGCTATCTATACCACTCAAGTTACCCCATGGATCCTTGAGCATTCAATCTCCCCTGAGGGAATTCAGGCCAAAGTAACTAGTCTCATATTAGTTATTATTTGGCCACATTTATTTCATTTTGAATTTTGTAAGAAAAGAAAAAGCACATCTTTTAAAAACGCGAGTCTATCATGTCTAAGAAACAAGTCCCCTCTGTTTCCTCTAGCTCAAATGCAGGAACCTTAGGAGATAAGAGGTGTTGAGACCAAAGTCTGATAGCTGCCAGTGGGCAGGTTTTATTCCCTCCCAACACATTCAGTAATGTCATTAAACAAATGTTTTGTGAGGATTGCAGGTATCTTGCTATTCTGCAATTTGTTGAACACAAAGATGACATTCAACAGATCCAAGCAAAACCTAGGAAGATTGAGCCTTTCAAAATCACTTTGGTTTTGGCTTCAGCTTACAATAATGGTCAATTTAATTTTTGGCTGTCATGGAGCATAAAATAATAGCTCATCAGAAGGAAAAAAGCCTGACAGGAAGGCATCTGATTTAATTGGTTGTGGTACTGAGAATTCACCACAAATTTAACCAATGTTACAGCTATTAAATTTATCTTATAAAGATCAAACATTTCAGAAAGAGATTAAATTTTACAGTGGGCTGAATAATGCACCCTTATGAACAGGAAACTCTGTTTAGTAAACCTACTAATTGGGGCACTTAATAAGTGAAGGGAAACCCCCCTACTCTAAATCTCTTCTTGGTACTGGAAAATTCTCATTTACTCTTTCAGAGAAATAATCACTTGAAAGGCACATTTTTCTTCTCTTTGTTCTTTCCCATCAATTTTTTTCCCTTTTTCCTAGGAAAGTTCTTTGCAATCCCATCAATTTTAATGGGTAAAAAACATCAGTAACATCAAATGTAATGGGACAAGAAAATGGATGAGTACATTTAAAGCCACTAGTCACAGGACAGAAAACATCCTGATGAGGTGACCATGGCAGCACAGAGTTCAACAATATGGTCTGGGCAATATTTAGTAGGTGAAACTACGTCACTACGTGATTTGCTATTAGCACTCAGCAAAATCAGTCTCCAGACACAATTTATCACATGTCCACAGGTCAGAATTTCAAAGTCACATTTTCAAAATATGTTCCAATGACACTCTTAATTCCAGAAAATGATTTAAACAAGCAATGAGGTGGATAAAGAGGAGAAGCACAATGTAACCTTAAGGAGCCAGACCTTGTCTCATGATTAAAATTAGGAAGAAAAATTTTATTATGACTTAGAAATTATGTCTACATGTTACAAGATGAATTGGTGTACACAGTGGATGCTGAAGACTGAGATCCCATCTTTAAGATTGAGGCACTTGCTCCCCTAGGGGCGGGGTGCACTGGTTGCTGCAGCTTCTTTCTGCTCTGGAAACTGAATTCAGTCAAAGGGATTGTTTTATTCAAAGCTATGCTCACTCCTCCAGGGATAATGGCATGGCTCTTTTGCCTGGCTCTGGACAACTCCAATGGGCCATTCCAGCTTCAGCGCTCTCTCTGCCTTCAGATCAGCAGAGGTATCTGTTAAGATTGCGTCACAGTTCTACATTTTCCTCTGCCCATGGAGTGAAGCCAATGTACCTGGACAAGTCCCCCATTTTAATACTAATACTGCATTGATTCCAAATGCATATGCAGCAATATGGGGGGAAAGAAAAAAAAGAAAGCCTAAAAAATTTAAACTATTGTTTTAAAAGCCTTACACAGGCTGAGCATACCTGTAATCCCACCTACTTAAAATAAAAAAATTTAATTAAGGAGGGAGGCTGAGGCAGGAGAATGGCTTGAACCCAGCAGGTGGAGATTGAGCCACTGCACTCCAGCCTGGCAACAGAGTGAGACTCATCTCAAAGTAAACAAAGCCTTACATAGTTCACAGCTATCAGCCCGAACACTAAGCAAGTATCTGTGCCTGGGCAGAAGGAGCCTTCATTTGGAGTGGTTTCTATAACTCTGTTTACATGAAAAGGAACACAAGAGTGTAAGACTGTGTTGTTGCCCTGACAAGGCCCCATTCTTTTCTAGGATGTGCAATCTTAGTTGTCCTTGAGTTAACTGGAATTGAGGTGTTTCTTCTTTTGAAAACACTAGCTTTACTATTTCTTTAGCAGAAGAGGTGGCATCTTCCTGTCTTTTTTGATGAGGGGTTCAGATGTTACATTACCCCTCATTTCTTTCTTCAGGAGAGGATAGCGTTAGCCCGCTGAAGATGAATTAAATCATCAACACTGAAAGACCTCTTCTTGAGGGCAGTATAGAAAACTTCATCTTGTTCCATCCTTGAAAAAGCCTAAGAATGTCAAATAGAAAAAAGGTACAATTTTAAAAAGGGTTCCAACCTTATAACAAATCACCACTGATGATAAGCCACACATGCAGATTTCTTTAGATAGTTCAGCGACAGCTACTGAGGCTGAGGTTTACACTAACTTCTGGCAGCTCACTAAGGTAATCTCCTTTCAGGGCTAGAATTAGATTGCTGGAGCAAAGGGAAGCTTGCTTTATTAAGTTACGTAAAAATTGGGCTCCCAAAAATGTCACAATACTGTGACAGGCTTCTAACAGTATCATCTCTTACCAATGCACTTGCTCCTTAAACATTATGAACGCACACTTTTGCAAAAAGTCAATTTATTCATGTAATCAAATTCTACCTGATCTATAAGTTATTATACACTCAAAGCAAATTTTAACGAGGCAGGCATGTGCTGGATTGTACTGAAATGTAAGCGAAGTCTAATGACTAAAGCATCAAAAGGCACTAATTCACTAGCACTAATTATGGTAGAAAAATGCATTATTTCAAAATACTTCCATGATGCCACAGAACATGTCTATTTTAAATGTTCATCCTTGCCAGTTGTGAGTAATTTTGCTGTGTACTTACCAAAAATCGCAAACCATAAATATTACTTTGTCCCCCAGGGGCGGGGTGCACTGGCTGAAATGAAAAGTAATCATTTCCAGTAAAATCCCATGTACTTCCTGCATCCAGTCCTTGAGACACGCACACCTCATACAGTCTAAGTGCAGGCCTCTCGGCTTAGGCACTAATGGTTTGTCTGACAAGCCCATGGGACTGACTACACTGTGGTACACACCGTAGAAAATGACATAAATTTGCAAACTTAGTAATAAAAAGTAGTCAAGTGGTAAGTGGATTATGTATGTAGACATCGTTAGAAATACAATCACAAGAAATCATTTATGTATGATTATTTGCAAGGGCAAAGGTTCAAAATGTTCAAATTCATTAAGAATGAATTAAATTTTGATTAAAACATTCTGAATTATGGTCACAAAAGAGATAATATCTTTAATTTTCAAATAATCTGAACCTTTATAAAAACCATAAAAGATACAGGAAATAGAATGCCAAAAGATTGATAAGCTCTTCAGTATGTTAGTTAATTTTGAAGCTTTCCATTTTTCTAATCATTACTTAATATGACCCAGTCACAGATGTTGGCATTGGTGTTTGACTGAAAACCCACTTAGTAACTTTGTAGCCTTACCTGCAGCTTCCATGCTCTTTCTCTCTCAAGAAGGTAAACTGGCAAACACAGGCCACATGCACGTGCCAAGGAGGGAAGATGGAAGTAGTATCTGGTATAAACCCCTTCAGAAACGTTGAAATGATAATTAATTAGCTCCAAGAATTGCCCTTCCAACTCATTCCTGGGGAAGGAGAAACAACAAAACCAACACAGGACAATGTTAGTTCACTGGGCTGTCTTCAAAAACATTATTCTCATGTAAGAAATGTGGTAAAGGCATCATGTGCTCTAGTTTATTAGAATTCATGAAACAACGTACACTGGACAGGACCCTACCAAGCAAAGAAATACAAGAGAGCATGTAACTTTCCCAGTTCTCTTTGAAAACTTAGAAATAACTTGTACCGGAAACGAAGCATGAATGTAAAAAGTGTGGCAATAAACTTCACTTTCCCATGTGCTTTCAAAGACATATTCACATTTGCTATGGAGAAAAATGACATAAGGAACATGGTAAAGTCTTCAGCTTTTTCATTTCTGTGAAAACATAAAAGGATTCAATGGAGAAAATCCTTATTAATACAATCATGTGGTAAGGTCTTCAATTGTTCCACTTCCACATGAAGATGAGAACTCATTTCTGAAATAAAACCTATGAATGTATAGGATGTAGAAATGCCTTCATTTAGGAGATATTTGCTAACACACACTGTAGATAGACCTTATAAATATAAGAAGGCACATTGGATTGGAACCCCAGTAGACTACCAAATACAGGAAAGTTTTCAGTTTTAAGAATTTCTTCAAAATTTATGTGAAAACTTTCACTAGAGGGAAATCTTATTAATGTTCATAACTTGGAAAGCCTGATGCAGATTGATCCTTGTATAATCTTTAAAAATGTACATAAGTAAATGTTATACTACTTATGTTTTGTTTCTCAGCGGTTCTTCATTTGAAAGGGTCTCTGTACTTCCACTTCCTTTGCAAGAAAACATTGAGGTTACAATTTTGTAGATACTCTTTAGACTCCTCCTACCACCTCAACAGGACTTTGTCCAGACTCTCCTCCTCTTACCTTTGTGCCTTGATTGTGGTTCTTTGTGGCAAGATACTTTGGTTGGTGAAAATAATATGGAACAAAGGATCCACTGAAGTGAAAAAAAAAACAAACAACTTTTTAAAAAATATTTAAATATATTATAAATTTATTTAAACAAAAAAGTTTTGAATTATACATTAATAAAGTCTGTGAAATATATGATATTATGTGAGTAACAGATATTATTACAGCATACATCCAGGTTAGATTTCAGGCCTCAGTATTATAGTTCAAACTGTGTGTTTGTTTAATAAAATAGACATTAGGCATTTCTCTTTACTTAGGCTATTAATCTACCTCCTCTCTTTTTACCGCTACCCATATTCTACTCATTTGTTTTATTAAGAGTTACAATTACCTGAGCAAGTATTTTTTCTTCTATTACACAATAACCATGACTCTCACTTTAAATTTCTATGGATCATATAGTCTAATCTTAACCACAAATACATAACTATAACCTAACAATGTATACTATTATTTTTTTCTACATAGTTTGTTTTATTATAAATTCATAGCCTTATTTAATACGCAGTGTTTTTTGTTGTCAGTTAATAAAATTTTTCTCTATTTAAAAATATCACACTGAGCTACTAGAATGGCTCCAAATTCTGCTTTGAAACAAATACAGTGTATGCAGGTGGGTTTCTACGCTAATGTACAAATAGGAAACAGCTGCTTGCAGTCCGTTCTGCACTCAGCACCCCAAGTCTGGGATGAGGAAAAAGGTGACAGCCTCCTCCGCACTTGTGCAGCTGACTCGGGCTCATTCTTGAGGGTTCCATTGCACAACTCAGACTTCATGCTCACTCCCAAGGCACCACAATAGTGATCTGATGACAGAAATGATGGATGCCATTTATTAGCTGTCACTATTAAGGGGCAGGAATACTCTTTACACTTCAAACAGTAGAAAGATCAGAGAGAGACATCTTGGCTAGACTAAACCCATTTTATGAGATGCCTTCTGGTAGGGTGATGTCCTTACACAGTGTTTCTCCTGAGTTGAGTTAGAAATGAAACCCCGAGGTGCTCAGCATCTGTCGCCCCTGGCCAGAACAGACTGTGGAGATGAGTTGAATGTACTGAGAGAGGACGAGGCTGGGAGCAGCCTTCTGCCACATGATTATTCAGCGTTCCTGGCCAAAGGTTTTGTTTTTGCTATTTGTGACAGGGTCTGGCTCTGTCATCCAGGCTAACGTGCAGTGGCATGATCCTAGCTCACAGCAGACTCAACGTCCCAGGCTCAAGTGACCAATTCACCTACAGGCTCATGCCACTTAGCTGGCCTATTTTTTAACATTCTTTTTGTGGAGACAGGGTCTCACTTTTTGCCCAGGCTGGTGTTAAACCCCTGTGATCAAGTGGATACTCCCACCTTGGTCTCCAAAGTGATGGTATTACAGACAGAGCCGCTGTATCCAGCACTCGGTCAAATGTTTAAATAAATACAAAACTAGAGTAATCTTACCACTCCCATAGTAATCCCTGTAAAGACTTACTGTGTAAAAGCAATGCCTCGACAACACATTTGGCTCCTTGGTTTTAAAGTTTCAATGTTTTATCCACTGGCTAAGTCAACAAATGCTTGAAGTTCTCCAGTATGAAAAGTAGTGAGGATATAAGCAGATATGTGGTTTTATCATTTGTTTAACTGAAAACCCAGCTGAAACTATTTCTAACATTAATTTCCTATTCATATAACTACAAGGCTATGGGAATGTAAATCAGATATTTGAACAATCAGCTGATCAGAACTTAATTTACTATAGTAATATATATACATCACAATCTCTTGTTTTTCCAAAAACATATTTTAACTGTGTAATAATAATAATAATGTTTATTAAGAGTTATTGACAAAAACAATTATCCCTACACGATATGTATCTTAGTTTTTGTTTTTCAGATGGCTGAATAGCATACCCTTTATAAGCACAGCAAATTTTCTGAATAGGAGCTGTTCAGTTTAACTCACATGTGTATGTGTGTGTGTATATGTGTATGTGTATATATCTACGTTATCAATAAGGTTTTAAAATTTTATTTCAATAGCTTTTGAGGTACAGGTGGTTTGGTTACATGTAGAATTTCTTTAGGGGTGACATCGGAGCTTCTGGTTTACCTACCACTTGAGCAGTGTACACTGTACCCAATATGTAATCTTTTATCCATCACCCACTCCCATCCTTCCTTCCATAGTCCCAAAGACCATTGTATCATTCTTATGCCTTTGGATCCTCATGGCTTAGCTCCCACCTATAAATGAGAACATATGATATTTGGTTTTCCATTCCTGAGTTACTTCACTTAGAATAATGGCCTCCAGCTCCATCCAAGTTGCTGTCAAGGCCATTATTTCATTGTGTTTTATGGCTCAGCAGTATGCCATGGTGTACATATTCCACATTTTCTTTATGTGCCTATTAATTGATGGGCATTGAGGCTTGTTCCACATTTTTACAATGCAAATTGTGCTGCTATCAACATGCATGTGCATGTGTCTTTTTCACAACTTCTTTTCCTTTGGGAAGATACCCAGAGTGAGATTGTTGGGTTGAATGGCAGTACTGTTTTCCATAGTGGTTGTACTAGTTTACATTCCCATCAGCAGTGTAAGTGTTCCCTTTTCACCAAATCCATATCAACATGTATGATTTTTTGATTTTTTAATTATGGCCATTCTTGCATGAGTAAGGTTGTATTACATTGTGGTTTTAATTTGTCTTTCCCTAATAATTAGTAATGTTTCGGAAGGAAAATATTTTCTAACAAGATTAAGAGCTGTTGAAAAGTTTGAAGAAAAATCTGATAGACACTAATTTTTAAATGGTTCAATTTATAGTCAAAAAGAGAACATTACAAATAACAGCAGAGGGACAAGATAAATGTCCATTAAACACTTTGTTATAATGTTTTTCAATTTCCAAAGATCACGAACATAGCTCCTGTTCAGAGCATAGTTCCTGATGCTTCTGCATTCATAAACGGCACTATGCAGAATTGGTCCTCTTGGGGCTGGCCTCTGTCATCACTGCCTCTGGAGCTCACATCTATGGAAACCTGCACATTTCCCTGTGTATTCTCTAACCTTGTAACTAGAGCCAGAGCCCTACCAGATTAGCTACAGGTCTTGAGATCAATTTAACTGCCACTATAGTGGAGCTCAGTGTTCATAATTACAAATTTTGCTGCCTTCAAGAAACCAGTTTACAAGCTGGGTGTGGTGGCTCACTCCTGTAATCTCAGCACTTTGGGAGGCTAAGATGGGTGGATCACCTGAGGTCAGGAGTTTGAGACCAGTGTGATTCATGGAGAAACAACATGGAGAAATCCCTGAAGAGGAAAATTAAATAATAACAATAATAATCTGTAATTGCTACATAATACAGTTTACTGTGTTGTGTTCAATATAAAACCTAATCCTCAGCTCTGCTTGAAATTAACTAACTCCCTGTAAAATCTACCTCGTCTACCCTCCCCACTTTCTCAGAAAAGTTCCAAGGCATCTCAAGACTCCTGTTTTTCTTGCAGACCAGCTACAAGGTCACATGGTAAGGTAATAATCAAAGAATGTGCAATGTGTTTCTCAAAATGCTATTTTCAAACGTAACGTACATCACAAGACATGTCACAAATTAACTCTTCTTTGTTCTGGCTTCTGTAAACCTGTTAGGCACTCAGCCTTGGGATGCGAATCCACTGAGCTGGTGGCCACCTTAATAAAATCCTCCTGTTTTACCCATTGGCCTATCCAGTCTCCTGAATATTATGTAACACCCTATCTCCACTAAAAATAGAAAATTAGCCAGGAGTGCTGGCACATGCCTGTAATCCCAGCTATCTGGGAGGCTGAGGCAGGAGAATCACTTGAACTCAGGAGGTGGAGGTTGTGGTGAGCCAAGATCACTCCATTGCACTCGAGCCTAGGCAACAAGAGCAAAACTCCGTCTCCCAAAAAAAACCAACCAACAAACAAAAACAAACGTTTACACATTTATGCCAGTAGTGATTAAGAGCACTTTAGCTTCTGCAACTTTCAAAGTACGTTCATGTTGTTACATCCTTTACAAAAATGGCTACTAGCAATATCACAGTGACAACTCAGTTTATTTCGGTTGTAAATATACATGCTGTTAATTCTGAATGAAAGTCTTTAAACATTTTTTGGGGTACACTGTAGGTATATATATTTATGGGGTATAAAATTAATTAATGCAGGCCTAGAATGTGTAACAATCACATCGGGGTAAATGGAGAATCCATCACACCGCAAGCATGTATCCTTTTATTATTATTATTATTTTACAAATAATTCAATTACACTCTTTTAGTTACTGTAAAGTGTACAATTAAATAATTTTTTGACTGTTGTCACCTGTTGTGCTATCAAATACTAGATGTTATGTATTCTTTCTAACCCAATGTGTGCACCTATTAACCATTACCCCTTACTCCTCTCATTCCCCGTACCACTTTTACCAACTGCTGCTAACAATTCTCCTACTCTGTATCTTTATGAGTTAATTGTTTTAATTTTTAGTTCCCAAAAATAGGTGGGAATATGTGAAGCTTGTCTTTCTGTGTCTGGCCTATTTCACTTAACATTTCCATCCATGCTGTTGCAAACAACAGGATCTCATTCTCTTTAATGGTTGAATAGTGCTCCATTGTGTATATGAACCATTTTCTTTAGCCACTCATCTGTTGATGAACACCTGCAATGCTTCCAAATCTTGGCTTTTGTGAATAGTGCTGCAATATACATGAGAGTGCAGGTATCTCTCTGATACACTGATTTCCTTTCTTTTGGGTATATACCCACCAGTGGGATTGCTGGATCATATGATGGCTCTATTTTTAATTCTGAGGACCTCCAAACTCTTCTCCATAGTGGTCGTATTTAAATTACATTCCCTCTAACAGTGAATGAGGGTTACCTTTTCTTTATAACCTCGCAAGCATTTGTTATTGCCTGTCTTTAGAATAAAAGCCATTTTAAATGGGGTGAGATAATCTCTCTTTGTAATTTTGATTTGCATTTCTCTGAAGATCAATGATATTGATGTTGAGTATCTTTTCATTTACCTGTTTGCCACGGGTATGCCTTTCTTAAGGAGTTTTGAAACAAGTGTCACTTTGTCACTCAGGTTGGAGTGCAGTAGCATAATCACAGCTCACTGCAGCCTCAACCTGGCAGGTTCAGGCAATTTTTGCACCTAAGCTTCCCAAATAGCTGAAATTACAGGCGCATGCTACCCAGCCTGCCTAATGTGTCCTCTTTAGAGAAATATCTATTCAGATATTTTGCCCATTTTAAAAATCAGATTGTTAGATTTTTTTTTTTTTCCTATGGAATTGTTTGAGCTCTTTAAATATTCTGGTAATTAATCCCTTGTCAGATAGTTTTTTTTAAAATTTATTTATTTTATTGCATTTTAGGTTTTGGGGTACATGTGAAGAACATGCAAGATTGTTGCATAGGTACACACGTGGCAGTGTGATTTGCTGCCTTCCTCCCCATCACCTATATCTGGCATTTCTCTCCATGCTATCTCTCCCCAGCTCCCCACCCGCCGCTGTCTCTCCCCTATTTCCCCCCAACAGACCCCAGTGTGTAGTGCTCCCCTCCCTGTGTCCATGTGTTCTCATTGTTCAACACCCGCCTATGAGTGAGGAAATGCGGTAATTTGATTTTCTGCTCTTGTGTCAGTTTGCTGAGAATGATGGTTTCCAGGTTCATCCATGTCCCTACAAAGGACATGAACTCATCTTTTTTGATGGCTGCATAATACTCCATGGTGTATATGTGCCACATTTTCCCTGTCCAGTCCATCATCAATGGGCATTTGGGTTGGTTCCAGGTCTTTGCTATTGTAAACAGTGCTGCAATGAACATTCGTGTGCACGTGTCCTTATAGTAGAACGATTTGTAATACTTTGGATATACACCCAGTAATGGGATTGCTGGGTCAAATGGAATTTCTATTTCTAGGTCCTTGAGGAGTCGCCACACTGTCTTCCACAATGGTTGAACTAATTTACACTCCCACCAACAGTGTAAAAGTGTTCCTATTTCTCCTCATCCTCTCCAGCATCTCTCGTCTCCAGATTTTTTAATGATCGCCATTCTAACTGGCGTGAGATGGTATCTCAATGTAGTTTTGATTGGCATTTCTCTGATGACCAGTAATGATGAGCATTTTTTCATATGTTTGTTGGCCTCATATATGTCTTCTTTTGTAAAGTGTCTGTTCATATCCTTTGCCCACTTTTGAATGGGCTTGTTTGTTTTTTTCTTGTAAATGTTTTAGTTCTTTGTAAATTCTGAATATCAGCCCTTTGTCAGATGGGTAGATTGCAAAAATTTTTTCCCATTCTGTTGGTTGCCGATTCACTCTAATGACTGTTTCTTTTGCCGTTCAGAAGCTGTGGAGTTTGATTAGGTCCTATTTGTCTATTTTGGCTTTTGTTGCCAATGCTTTTGGTGTTTTGGTGATGAAGTCCTTGCCTACGCCTATGTCCTGAATGGTTTTGCCTAGATTTTCTTCTAGGGTTTTTATGGCATTAGGTCTTATGTTTAAGTCTTTAATCCATCTGGAGTTAATTTTAGTGTAAGGTGTCAGGAAGGGGTCCAGTTTCTGCTTTCTGCACATGGCTAGCCAGTTTTCCCAACACCATTTATTAAACAAGGAATCCTTTCCCCATTGCTTGTTTTTGTCAGGTTTGTCAAATATCAGATGGTTGTAGATATGTTGTGTTGCCTCCGAGGCCTCTGTTCTTTCCATTGGCCTATATCTCTGTTTTGGTACCAGTACCATCCTGTTTTGGTACCAGTACCATGCTGTTTTGATTACTGTAGCCTTGTAGTATAGCTTGAAGTCCAGTAGCGTGATGCCTCCCGCTTTGTTCTTTTTGCTTAGAATTGACTTGGCTATGTGGGCTCTCTTTTGGTTCCATATGAAGTTTAAGGTGTTTTTTTTTTTTCAGTTCTGTGAAGAAGGTCATTGGTAGCTTGATGGGGATAATTGAATCTGTAAATTACTTTGGGCAGTATGGCCATTTTCACGATATTGATTCTTCCTAACCATGAACATGGAATGATTCTCCATCTGTTTGTGTCCTCTCTGATTTTGTTGAGCAGTGGCTTGAAGTTCTTCTTGAAGAGGTCCTTTACGTTCCTTGTTAGTTGTATTCCTAGGTATTTTATTCTCTTCGTGGCAATTGTGAATGGCAGTTCGTTCTTGATTTGGCTCTCTTTAAGTCTGTTATTGGTGTATAGGAACGCTTGTGATTTTTGCACATTGATTTTGTATCCTGAGACTTTGCTGAACTTGCTTATCAGTTTCAGGAGATTTGGGGCTGAGACGATGGGGTCTTCTAGATATACAATCATGTCATCTGCAAATAGAGACAACTTGACTTCCACCTTTCCTATTTGAATGCCCTTTATTTCTTTTTCTTGCCTGATTGCTCCGGCTAGAACTTACAGTACTATATTGAATAAGAGTGGTGAGAGAGGGCATCCTTGTCTAGTGCCAGATTTCAAGGGGAATGTTTCCAGTTTTGGCCCATTCAGTATGATATTGGCTGTTGGTTTGTCGTAAATAGCTTTTATTATTTTGAGATATGTCCTAGTGCATTAATAAAATATATTTGTGTTAACCTGGCAGTTGATTGCATAGTGGAATGTCACAAAATGCTGATCTTAGAACCATTGTGTTCAACAGTAATCAGGCTTAGATTAAGAGAACAAACACATACTAATCAATTCCACAGAAAATATACAATTTTAAGGACATATATATTTTATGTAAATTTTTTATGCTAAAGAGTATTGTTTATTAAGGCTTGTATTCTCCTAGAGGAAAGAATCCAATGTTGTCCAGGACTCCACTCAGGCAGAAACAGTTCAGAGGAAATGACACGTTCTAAATACAAGTCTAATGATACAGCTGAACATTAACTCAGACGGTCTTTTGGAGCAAGTAGTTTTCAGAAAGCATCTGCTCTCTAGGATAGTAAGGGTCCTCTACAAGGGCATGTGCAGATGCGGGTGCTGGAGTGTCAGGCATGAACACCATTTTCATGCTTAAACTCAAACTCCAGGTGGTGGCGAGTTCAACAGTCCCTCATTCCACAAAACATGACAGCAGATTCATTTTCTAGAAAAGTTTTGTTTTGTTTTTACCCATTGAACAGGAAAAAAAATTGGATATACACAGTGAAATTTACAACCAGCAGCATCATCCATCACACTGTACTATCAGATCCTACACTTAAAGCTCAGCAGTATTGGTATAAAAACTTAGGATGGCATCCAGATTCTTAAGAAAAGGGGTAAAATTTAAAAAGATCTGCAGACAACTAAGAACACCTGAACCTGAACCAGACCTCAAGGACCTTCCAGTTCCTCCACGCATCACGCCCCTGTCCCACCCAGCCCAACCAGGGAGCAGGGCAGTGAGGGGAGGGACAGGCGGCTGTTCAGTGGGCAACAGATCAGGAAGGAAAGATTTTCCAAAAAAAGGAGATTGTGTCTGCCAAATTTGAAAAATTAAAAGTTATCTTTCTGTCTAGTAGAAAAATCAAATAGCACTTTAGACTGATAATAAAATGGTGAATCAGAATGAACAAGATAACCATGAACCTTTTCAGTATTTTCAGGAGATTTTGTCAGAAGACTCTCAGTGACAAAGTGACTCATGGGTTCTTATGTTTGCTATGAAGCACTAATGGGATGAGAAATATGAAGTCTCATAGAACAATATCAAATGCCTGTGAATTTAAGAACATAATTTCTGCCCAAATAGACGCTTTGTTTTTAAGGATACTTATATTTCACATTAGATTGGTCTGATTGATAAGCTGAGAAAAAATACTCCTTTATTAGTGACTTCTACAAGTTTAGAATACATAGAAAACTACAAATACATGCAGATCCATCTGGGCAAAAGTAAATGACAAGAAAGGCGAAGATGGAACACTCAACCGGGCACGGGACTACACACGCTGGAGCTGATCAAGCACACGTGTTTTCAAAGTCAAATGTCAGAACATGTAAGAAACTGGTTTCTCCTTACTGTTTGTTTCGATTCTGCCATTCCTTGAGCACCACCTCGTCCTGGCGCTTCTGGTAGTGAGCAGCAACGTCGTCGAAGATGGAAGTTGTGCGCTTGCAGGAACTGATAATTTTCAGCACTTGTTTTGCTTTTTCTATGGGCACCACCTGGGTGTCCCAGGAGTTTGTGACGGTTTGTTGTTGTTATTCTCCAGTTTGATGTGCCGGAGCTGGTGATTGGGCACATCTTTAACTTAAATCCACTTGACATCAAACTTCCCCTTCCATTGTCCTGAGACCAGACCCCAGCACTGGTGCCGTAGTCCACTGGGACTTTGGCCACCCCACAAAAATGCCCCCTCCGGTTGACGCTGAAGAGCAGGTAGACAGGCCCCTTGCTGCTCATGCAGCGGAAGGCGCTGTCCAGGCGTCTGTTGCCATGCTCTGTGCTACATCAGATGGAGTACTTAATGGAGCAGTGGGTATCATCCTCAGAGTAGCTCTTGATGACGATCACGTGCCCGCTTCTCAGATTCCAGTCAAACTCTTTAGGGTTATAGCTGTGAGCAGCCTTCAGTTTTTCAAGGACGGGGTAGGATTTGACACTGGGGGCAGAATTAGGCTGGACATTTCTAGGACCGTTGCTGTCACTGCTGGCCCCTCCACTCTTCCCAAACACCGAGTTTCTATTGTATGGGGCAACCCAGCGGGTCTGGGGTGACTGCTGAGGGCTCTGATACTGCGGTTGAGCCAAAGGTGGGGGCTGTGCTGGGAGAGGCTGAGCCACCTGCTGGGGCTGTGGGGCAGCCTGTGAGGAGGGTGCCCGTTGGGGGACTGGGGCCTTCCGCACAGGCCCCTTGTTATCCCAGGTGCCAGCGTCTCTGTTATGCTTTATAGGTGGTGGGGGCTAGCGCACCCCCGATGACAGGCTCGTTCTTTGTTTTCATTTCAGGCTGTGGTTTTGCAGGCTTGCTGGCAATGGCAGCCCATGAGGTCGGCTTTGAAACCGGCATGTTCACATTTGTCCCTTCATGCCAGAAAGGACACCAGTCAGTGCCATGCTGCTGACGACAGAGCCCACCATCTTGACAGCAGAGGAGCTAACGTCCCCAATCTTCAGGTCAACCATGCCCTGCTCCAGGCTGTTCATCCCGGGGGCCTTGCTGAGGGTGTCACTGTGATAGCCTGGCTACCCATCCACCACCGTGCCGCCCAGGGTGCTCGGGCGTAGGTGTAGCTGCTCCCATATGCAGAGCTCTGGGTCTGCTGACCTTGAGACCCACTTGTCCCCCATGCGGAGAAGGCAGGGTTTTCAGGGTAAAAATTAAACCTGTGCTGATAGATGTTGTTCCCCAGGCCCCTGGGCTACCCAAAAACAGCATGGTGCATAAAATAATGGTATTCATTAATGAGCTGTTCGTAGGTGGTGAGGTATGGGATCGGAGGGTCCCCTGCAGCGGACCACGGAGCCTCACTGAGGGAGTAAGGAAATCCAGTGGAAGGCGGGTAATAGCCGGACAGGTAGGGGTCGCTCATTGAGGGGTAACTGTTACTCCGATTTGACCGTCCAGTAAGGTAGGGCTCAAAGTCACTGTCATGAACTGTATCCTTCTGATGTAAGGAACCATTTTGTACTCAAGTTTTAACTCCCTGAAGCTGGCAGAAGAGAGAAAGTTTCCTGTTCCTTCCCCATCCTCCTCCACTCCAGCACCCGCCGGCCATCCGGGGACTCCGCTCACGTTTATTATCTTGTCCTTTTGTTCTCTGGGCGTCCACACTGGCGGCCAACATGCTTCATGAACAGCTCGATGCCAGGCCGGGGCACCCGCAGGCTCGGGCCTCCCTGAGAGGCCGGGCCTGTCACCCTCTCTCGCGCGGCCCTGGACCCCACCGCCAACTCCCCGGGCAGTGACTGGGCGCCGGCGGTGGCTGCTGGGCGCGCGGGCCCCTGGCGAGGCGGCGGCGGTGGCTGTAGCAGCTTTATGTAAATTTTATTACTTTAAAAATACATGTTCACTAAAGACAATTAAATCCAGTACAAAAATATGACTATATTTTAACATATCATTTTATTGCATATTTAATTCATAGTCAGTTCAAATAGATGCAGTGTGTTAAAACCTTTCTCCTTAGTTGGTCGTTGTTCTGATAGCTTTTTGGAAAAATCTGAGTCACTTTACACACAGCTTCTCTGCATTTAGATTCTTACTGTCAATTTAACTCTTGATTCGTTGAATTGTGCTTTCACTAGATTTCTCAACAGAAGGACATAGATATTTTATTTTCTAAACTCCTACATTTTTGCAGATTTGTCTCATTTCTGGATCTTTACATGTGAAGAATAACTTGACTGATAGGATTCAAGTTTATATTCTCTAGCTTATAAGACTTCACAGGAGAGAAATGATCTATTTTTCTTTCTTTGAATCTGTTCTCCCTCCTCTTTTAAAATTATATTCCCATATTTTTGAAAGATTTTTGTTAGCATGGGTACAAGTAATATTTGTTTCTTTCCATTGGATTTCCTTGGAATGTAGTTACTCCTTTCAATTTTCATGCTTTTTGCTGTATTTGAGGATTTTTTCCAATTATAACTTTATTTATAACATTTACTCTAGTTGTTTGTATGTATATCAGCAATTTCTGTATATTTTTTGAGGATAGTTCTCCTCTGTTCTCTAGCCTCTATAACTGTAGACCTTTTATTTTCACTTTTGTTCCATTTCTTTGTTCTTTTACTCTAGATTCAGAGACAGTTTTTGAAATGTGTCCTTCTTAACAATTTATCCTGTTTACTCTCCATGTGGATTCACTTGAGCAATTTCAATTTTTCCCCTGCAATTCTTTATTCTGTTAACCATTCCCATTTACATCTTATCTTGTTGACTTTTCATTCCTGGCTCTTTCCTTCTTAGCCTATCTGTACCAGTTCCAAAATGCTTATAAAGAAATGGCACATTTGCTATTTTACAAAGTTATAATTTTTTGAATGATGGTGCGATATTTTGTCATGTTTACGATTATTGTATTAGGAAGTTGGGAGAGTTGTGTGTGCTTGACAGAGACATTTTAAACTGAAAAGCCTGGGATGGTTAATATGTTGACTGATAGACGCAATATTCTAAGTGATACCAACAGGGTGGAACAAAGTGCTATACAAGATGGATAAATGAAATCTGACAAGCTACTAAAAAATAATCATCTACTTAAGTACAGGAAAGGGAATATGTATTTCCAGGCTACACATCCCACTTCCTGCTCAGCACATTCTCCATGCTTCCCGAGCAGTGTCACCCACTCTGAAAGCTTCAATTACCACCAAATGCTGAAGGTGTGACATCTGGGGCCCTGGTCCAGGCCAGGTACACAGACTCAACTTGTTCAACACTGAGCTCATTAGCATGACCCTATACCATTCTACCTACATTATTCATTAGTGGAAGAGCACCGCCATCCACCTGGCCACTCATTCACCCTTAACCCCAGCCTGTCCTTGTTTCCCACAGGACATCATTTGCCACCTAGAGATGCAGAATGCCTCAGAAATATGCCTCAAACTTTCCTCTTTGTTTCACTTTTGAAACAGTGTTCACACATCTAGATAGCTTCCTTCCTGCTTTGGGGTGTGTTCAAATCTATCCATTTCTAGGTCATGTACGGTGTCCCATGCCTGTAATCCCAGGACTTTGGAAGACTGGGACATGTGGGTCACGCAAGGTGGAGAGTCCAAGGCTGCAGTGAGCTATGATTGTGCCACTGCACTCCAGCCATGTCTCTTTTTAAAAAAATTTGCCCGATACCTTCTGAGTATTTTTTGAAAGACTAATTTAATCAAGTTATTTCCCCAAGACAAAGTCTGTTGTGATCTCCTGTGAGAAGTCCAAGCTGCTGCAGTAGGCATCAAAGGGAATGACATGACAGCCTTGCCGGCCTTCACTGCTTCCCCCTTCCCAGTCCTTCTCACTCACCTGATGTTTCAGTGACAAGTTGTGTCCTTTCTGTGCTTTGCCTTTGCTGTTTTATTTTTCTATTTCAGAATGCTTTACTCAATTCATCTTCCTGGAAAACTTGAATTTTCCATTAAATAATCTATGCTCCCTCCTCTGTGAATCTGTTTTGACCTACTAGATTGAACAATCTCATTTTCCTGGGATTTTCCAGCACTTTTCTCATAAGGGCATTCACGGCCAACTCCCTCGTTTGAAATCCTGTGCTGTATTCCCCACACTTCTAAACAGTCATTTCAGCCTTGGTGAATGAGTTATTTTCAGCCTCGTCTCTCTCCCCCAAACACATATTCAGTTCCTCAGTTTGTTTGTTTGCTTTTTTGAAATTTCACATTTCCTCCAAGTCTGGTGAAAGCCTGCTATTTCTTTAATTGTTCTTGAACTCTCCCCACTTCATTTGTGTTCTCTTTAAAATCCCTTATCTTGGCTGGGCACAGTGGCTCACACCTGTAATCCCAGAACTTTAGGAGGCTGAGGCGGGTGGATCACGACGTCAGGAGTTCGACACCAGCCTGACCAACATGGTGAAACCCCTTCTCTGCAAAAAATACAAAAATTTGCTGGGTATGGTGGTGCATGCCTATAATCTCAGCTACTTGGGAGGTTGAGGCAGGAGAATCACTTGAACCCAGGAGGCGGAGGTTGTAGTGAGCTGAGATTATGTCACTGCACTCCAGCCTGGGCAATGGAGTGAGGTTCTGTCTCAGAAAAAAAAAAAGAAAAATAAATAAATAAATAGAGTCCCTTGTCTCATACTGTCTGTTTCTGCCATGTTGTACTTTATTGCCTTTTATATTTTGTCAGATAATTATTTTACAAATTTTTTCAACTTTTTTTTTGTATTTAAGAGTCTTGCTCTGTCACTCAGGCTAGCATGCAGTGACGCCATCATAGCTCACTGCAGCCCCAATCTCCTGGATTCCAGCAACCCTTCTGTCTCGGCCTCCCAAAGTGCTGGGATGACAGGCATAATCCACCATTCCTAGTTCTGGTTACATTTTTTTTGCAAATATTTTTATTCTTATTATGCAAATTAAAATAAAAAAATAACAATCACCAACATTTTTCCCTCTCCCCAAGTAATTAATATTTTCAGTTTGGAGAAAACTATCTTAGGTGTCTGGCTCTACCTATTTATGGATGGATAAAGAGAAGTAATTTAGATAATAAAATAGGGTCATCCTGTAAACCTATTCTTAATAAAGTTATTACATTTATTTTTACTTGACTTTGAGGAACAATGAATAGAAGTAAAACTAAAGATACTGCTGAAGTTTGAATATATATTTCTTTATAGTGAGAAATATTAGTTTCTAAATTATTCTTTAGTTATAAAGTCAAATATGAAAACCTTAAGAAGTTGCTATACTTTCAGCTATCTGCTTCAAGTATTTTAGTCTCCACTATGGAAGATAAGATTATCAGGCACATATACAAATAGCTTCCTGTTTCCCTTAGTGCTACTTTCCATTTTTTTGTTTGGTGGTATATTTACATGGTAAAAATTATGAATTTATATTTCTTCTTTACATAATTATCCAGAGTTGCTAAATATTAAGTTCTATATGTGAATGGGTTCAGTGCTTGCTCAATACCTGTATTTTAATCATAGTTCACATCTCGTTAGCTATCTTTGTATGTTTTGTATAAAACTCTTAAATGTGAAAAAAATTAAAACTAATATAACATAACAAGGCATGATGGCTCATGCCTGCAATCCCAGCACTTTGGGAGGCCAAGGCAGGCAGATCACCTGAGATTAGGAGTTCGTGACCAGCCTGGCCAACATGGTGAAACCCCAACTCTACTAAAAATACAAAAATTAGCTGGGTGTGGTAGTGCATGCCTGTATTCCCAGCTACTTGGGAGGCTGAGGCAGGAGAATTGCTTGAACTCAGAAGGCCGAGGTTGCAGTGAGCAGAGATCCTGCCAATGCACTCCAGGGTGGGCAACAGAGTGAGACTCTGTCTCAAAAAAAAAAAAAAAAAAAAAGTAATATAACAAACACTTATGTCCCCCCACACGTGTAAGAAATGTTAATCAATTTGCTTCAGATTATGTTTTCTGAAATAAAATCTTGTAGATAGTATTAAATACACATTAGAACTTACATCCAGTTTTTTTTTAGTCTACCTACAGTCATTTATTGACATGACTTCAGTTTTTCTCTCGTTATAAATTTTACCATATATAGTATGCATCTGTAAATAAAATATAGGATTACTTTAAATATTTTATTATCTCTTAATTTCTTAATATATTTGATATTTTAGATCTTAAATATATTTAATATGTGTATCATCTTTTAATATCTTCAAAATGTGTATAAGTAGTATTGAACTATACGTAAGTTACAAATAGTAGGAAATCATCTATGTATTGCCTTTTAAAATCAATATTTGGTACATATAGGGCTAGTCCATTTATTTAGATACCATATAGTAAAGTTTATTTTAGCTATACAAGCATATCATGTTTATCCACCACTGGCATTTGGATTGTTTCAATATTTTGCCAGTGTGCCAATATTGACAGTGCTGCAGTGTGCATTCCTATACATGTCTTGTGAACAACACATGGTTGTGTTTCTTGCAATGCAACCCTTGAGATAGAATCACTGGCTCATCAGCATAGGCCTATTTAATTTTATTAGATATTGCCAAATTGCTCTTTAATGTGCTTTTGCAAATTTACATTGCCAGTAGCTAGCAATGTAATGAGAGTACACGTTGTTTATCAATGCAGTGAATATTTGATGATTACACATCTTTCAATTTTGAAAATCTGATGAGTATCACATGCTATTTTATAACTGTATTAATTTGCAGGTTCCTGATTATGACTGAGGCTATGCATTTTTAAATAAGTTTACTTTCACTTGGGCTTCTTCTGCACATTTTCTATTCATATGTATTTTGCTTTTGGTAAATTGTAATATTTGTTTTAATCAATCTTACACATCTGTTACATGTGTACAATTATTTTCTTCCAGTCTGTGACATATTTTCTTTATAACATCTTTATTATGAAAAGATTTTAATATTAATATAGCCAACTTGATAAATTATTCTCTTCAGCATTTGTTCTATTTGTATGTTCTTGAAAAATATCACCCTTTAGAGTGAATTGGCAACCAACAGAATGGGGAAAAAGTTTTGCAGTTTACCCATCTGACAAAGGGCTGGTATCCAGAATTTACAAAGAGCTAAAACAGATTTACAAGAAAAAAACAAGCCCATTCAAAAGTGGGCAAAGGATATGAACAGACACTTTACAAAAGAAGACATACATGTGGCCACCAAACATGAAAAAATGCTCATCATCACTGGTCATCAGAGAAATGCCAATCAAAACTACATTGAGATACCATCTCACGGCAGTTAGAATGGCGATCATTAAAAAATCTAGAGACAACAGATGCTGGAGAGGATGTGGAGAAATAGGAACACTTTTACAGTGTTGGTGGGAGTGTAAATTAGTTCAACCATTGTGGACAGTGTGGCGATTCCTCAAGGACTTAGAAATAGAAATTCCATTTGACCCAGCAATGCCATTACTGGGCATATATCCAAAGGATTATAAATTGTTCTACTATAAGGACACATGCACACGAATGTTCATTGCAGCACAGTTTACAATAGCAAAGACCTGGAACCAACCCAAATGCCCATCAGTGATAGATTGGACAGGGAAAATGTGGCACATATACACCATGGAGTATTATGCAGCCATCAAAAACGATGAGTTCGTGTCCTTTGTAGGGACATGGATGAACCTGGAAACCATCATTCTCAGCAAACTGACACAAGAGCAGAAAATCAAACACCTCATGTTCTCATTCATAGGCGGGTGTTGAACAATGAGAACACATGGACAGGGAGGGGAGCACTACACACTGGGGTCTGTTGGGGGGAAATGGGAGAGGGACAGCGGGGGGTGGGGAGTTGGGGAGAGATAGCATGGAGAGAAATGCCAGATATAGGTGATGGGGAGGAAGGCAGCAAATCACACTACCAGGTGTGTACCTATGCAACAATCTTGCAGGTTCTTCACATGTACCCCAAAACCTAAAATGCAATAAAAAATATATATATATATATATATAATCCTTGGACGGCCCGCCTCACCTATTCGGGGCACGGGCTGAGCCCCGCAGCCAATGGGCGGGGGTGGGAGGCGGCGCGGCCGGCGGGGAGGGGGAGCGCGCTGCTGGGGACGCAGCGGGGTTGCTGGCGGGGAGTGGGAGAAGGCGGACTCCCAATCTGGTTCCATCCGCTTCTCCCACCGCCCCCGCTGTGGGTCTCAGCAGCTCCGGCGGCGGGAGGAGTGGCATCTGCCAGGCAGCCCAGCTTGGAAAAGGCTTTCGGCGCGCCACGTTCCGCAGGCACCCGGCACGCGCCTCCCCGCCGCCAGGATGCCCAAAAGGAAGGTCAGCTTGGCCGAAGGGGCCGCCAAGGAAGAGCCGAAGAGGAGATCCGCGATTGTCAATGAAACCTCCTGCAAAAGTGGAAGCGAAGCCGAAAAAGGCAGCAGCGAAGGATAAATCTTCCGACAAAAAAGTGCAAACAAAGAGAAAAGGGGAGCAAAGGGAAAACAGGCTGAAGTGGCTACCCAAGAACCTAAAGAAGATTTACCTGCAGAAAACGCGGAAACGGAAACTGAGAGTCCAGCCTCTGATGAAGCAGGACAGAAAGAAGCCAAGTCTGATTAATACCATATACCATGTCTTATCAGTGGTCCCTGTCTCCCTTCTTGTATAATCCAGAGGAATATTTTTATCAACTATTTTGTAAATGCAAGTTTTTTAGTAGCTCTAGAAACATTTTTAAGAAGGAGGGAATCCCACCTCATCCCATTTTTTAAGTGTAAATGCTTTTTTTAAGAGGTGAACTCATTTTCTGGTTGTTTATTTTTTGGTACAACCAGAAAATAGTGTGGGATATTGAATTGTGGGAGGCTTTGACTGTCTCGGGTGTCAGCTTAATATTCCATAGATGGAGGGTGAGTTTTTACATCCTATAATACAAAGCATATTAATTGGCAATATGGAGTCAGTCCTGCATTTAATGTCTTGAACATTTTAAATTACTTCTATTCCCATATTGTTTTTTAGTAGAATTGTTTCCTAAAGAAAACCACTCTGATCGTGGCTCTCCCTGTCAGAATTGTGTGCACTCTGTAACGTCTTTGGTGTGGTAGTCCTGTTTTCCTAATAACTTTGTGCTGTGAACGATTAAAAATTTGAATATGTAGTGTACATGCTATTCAGTTGTGAATTGTTGGGACGTATGTAACAGCTTATCAACGTGAAGATACAGGTATTGATAGCTTCTTAAGGAAAAACTGCATCTAAATTTTAAGGTGGAAAGTCACTGGAATAACTTTAAAAAAGAATTACAATACATGGCTTTTTAGATTTTTGTTACGTATGTTAAGAATTGTGTACAAATTGAAATGTCTGTACTGATCCTCAACCAATAAAATCTCAATTATGAAATAAAAAAAATATCATCCTTAACTCCAGGTCGTACGATTTATTTAAAAATTATACAGTATTGACTTTCACACATAGGTCTTTTATCCATCTGGATTTTACTTTGGAGAATGTCATTTAACCTATATGGATAAATGTTTTTATAGCATCATTTATTGAATAATCCATGCTTTCCCCCTCTGATTTTTAAATACACATTTTATTTTCAATATTTTTTTTATGTTTACAGGAAAGTAAAACCAGCAAAGTAGATTTGGCCAAGTTTCTCCAATTTGAATGTATGTATACTTGTTTCCCATATTCTGCTTTATAGAAGCACATTTGACCATTGGTACCTCTTTTGCATTGTATCTCAGAGTGTTGGTAAGCTGGGTTCAAGGGCTACTGGCCCAGCCTGTTACCACGGGAATTGTACTTAAATACTGATTGGAAAAAAAAAAAAAAAACAAAAACACCACCAACAGAAGTAGAAATGTAGGATGTTGTTCACATCCTTGGAAAGGGAAAACTGGCCACAACGGAAAGTTTCTCTAGCCATGTGCCATCTTCCCTGGGGAGGGATGCCAGAGGCAAATCTTCTTGCACATCTGAAGACGATTCTCAGAACAGTAAGGCTTGTGATTCTTTCCGAGCAGCTACATTCCAGGAGCGTGGCTGCACATCAGATTGAGGAACTCAATCTGTCCAAGGCTGTGTTGCTGAGGCCATGCAGGCAGGCTTGTGGAAGGCCTCAGCTTCCATTGAGGAAGGGTGTCTGAGGTCTCCGTCTCCTCTCCACACCCTAGTTGGAAATCAAAGTTGTTAATTTATTTTCCACCTACCAAAGATGTTTCTGTGTTTATAGGGAGGTGGAGAGAGTGGCAAAGTGAGGTGGCATTTTTTTTGTGTGTGTGATCTGCAAGCAGCGGTGTGCTGGTGGCTGGTGACAATTCAGTGACATCACATTGCTAGGGTAAAGTTGTCTATGGTGGGAGTAATGAACACCATAGAAATCAGAGCTATTTATTTATTTACTTATTTTTGGAGGACATGTTGTTGAACAGGCCTATGCTCTGTGAGCAGGTCTGTGGTCTACTAATTACAGACCGTAATTGCTGTGCACGTTTCACTAGGCTCTGTAGTAATTGTCTTACAAACAAATCTCATATCATCTTCCCGAGTCTCTGGAATGTGGGGACTGCATTTTTTCCATTTCACTGAAGGAAACAGAGGATCTAGGAAATGAAGAGACTTCTCCCTGTTACATGGTAGCTCTTTGAAGATCTGGTCTTGGGACTCATCCCTGAACCCTTCTCATAACACCGTGTTGCCTTTTCCCTACATCTGCAAGGCCTTCCTTGGGACCCTTGTCCCTTGCTGCCGAGAAGCCAGCTGGTTCTGAGAAGGCATGTCTGTCTTTCTTGTTCTTATTATCCAGGATCTGTTGCTCTCTGCTGCTTGCCCCACCCAGTGAACACTCCAAGACATGAGGGGTGGGACAGGTGCTCTCTCAGTGTTTGCTGGTGCATATGCTGTGCTGGGGAAGAAACTGAGTGCATGTGTTGAGTGAATTGCCTGAGGTACCCCAACGTTGGTTCAATTCTGGTTGAGCATCCACTCTGTACCGACACTGTGCTGAGCATGTGTGAGGAGAGCAAGTCATATACTGTGCTCCTTGCAAAAGCCCCTTCATCAGTCAGCTTGCTGTTTAGTATGGGAAGTGAGAGAGACAGGGAAAGCCAGCAGAACAATCCAGAGTGATGTGTCAGGTGTGTGGGCCAAAGGCAGTGTGGAGGAAATAACTACCCTCAGCTGTGGTGGCAGAAAGGGGCTGGGCTGTGAAGAAGGTGCAAGATTTAGAAAGTGATGTTGCATGGAGCATTCCAGGTAAAGAGGCAGTGCATGTGGGGGTAAACCTGGGTGGGGACCCACAGTGAACTCTGGAGAAGCCTTGGGTTGTGGGAAAGAAGCAAAGATGTGGAGACTACCAGACAAAGGTCTGAGTTCCAACCTTGAGAATTAATCAACGTTGAGCAACGTAACTTTTCCAAACCTATTTCTTTTCTTTTCTTTTTTCTAGAAGCAAATAAAAAATACTAATATCTGCTTCATGAGTGTTGTTTGAATTAGAAAAACAAATAGATAATATATTTTAAAATGCTGGTGCGATGTTGGACATGGAACAGATGCCAGAGAACCCCATTCAGAGTTTCTTTGCTCTAATCCTGGGTTTAGACTAGGCGAACAGGGCTCATGGGGGGAGCCAAGTTGAACATGAGCTTGGGCCCCATCAGGAAGGACCTGCAGTACAAGATCAGGGATTTCTTTCTTTTTTTAATTTTTGCTTTTATAGATTGAGGGAGTAGTAAATTGCAGTTTTGATGCATGGATATATTAGCAGTGACGAAGTCTGGGTTTTTAGTGTAATCATCACCTAAATAGAGTACATAGTACTCAGAAGATAATTTCTCCTCCCTCATCCCCCTCCCACCCTTCTGAGTCTCCAGTGTCTGTAATTCTACTCTCTGTGCCCATGTGTAGACGCCATTTAGCCCTCACTTATAAGTGAGAGGATGTGGTATGTGGCTTTCTATTTCTGAGTTATTTCATTTAGGATCATGACCTCCAGTTCCATCCATGTTTCCGCAAACATGATTTTATTTCTTTTTATGGCTGAGTAGTATTCCATGGTGTATGTGTACCACATTTTCTTTATCTAGCCAAAGATAATGCCAATGTTGATGGGCATTCATTGGTTCTGTATCTTTGCTGTTGTGAGTACTGCTGTGATAAACATGAGTGCACATATCTTTTTGATATAATGACTTCTTTTTTTATTATACTTTAAGTTCTAGGGGTACATGATGTGCAGAATGTGCAGGTTTGTTACATAGGTATAAATGTGCCATGGTGGTTTGCTGCATCCATCCCCCCGCCAGCCCATCATCTACATTAGGTATTTCTCCTAATGCTAGCCCTCCCCAATCCCAACAACCCCTGCTATCCCTCCCCGAGTCCCCCCACTCCCCAACCGACCCCAGTGCATGATGTTCCCCTCCCTCTGTCCATGTGTTTTCACTGTTCAACACCCACTTATGAGTGAGAACATGCGGTGTTTGGTTTTCTGTTCTTGTGTCAGTTTGCTGAGAATGATGGTTTCCAGCTTGATCTATGTCCCTGCAAAGGACAAGAACTCATCCTTTTTATGGCTGTATAGTATTCCATGGTGTATATATGCCACATTTTCTTTATCCAGTCTATCACTGATGGGCATTCGGGTTGGTTCCAAGTCTTTACTATTGTAAACAGTGCCGCAATAAACATATGTGTACATGTGTCTTTGTAATTGAATGTTTTATAATCCCTTGTGTGTATACCCAGTAATGGGATTGCTGGGTCAAATGGTATTTCTAGTTCTAGATCCTTGAGGAATCACCACACTGTCTCCCACAATGGTTGAACTACTTCTTTTCTTTTGGTAGATATCCAGTACTGGGATTGCTAGACCAAATGGTAGACTTGTTTTTAGTTCTTTGAGAAATCTCTATTCTGTTTTCTGTAGTGGTTGTGCAAATTTACATCCCACCAATGATATGTAAGTGTTCCCTTTTCTCTCTATCCTCACCAGCATCTGCTATTTTTTAGGTCAGGGATTTCTATGCTGAATGGCAGATGGATGAGAGTTTCCATCAGGAGTTGGGCACAATCAGTGGCACTTTGGGAAGATGAGCTGTGTGAATAGGCTAGAGAAGGAAGCTGTGGACTCCTAGGCTAGGGAAGGAATGAGGGTGTGGCCTCCAGGGGCAGCCAGAGTGGAGGAAGTGATAACTTTGCTTAATTTATCTATTTACTGTCATTATTTTTGAATTGTGAATTTTCCATAAATGTAATTGTTGGCCACTTATAATAGTTTATTGGTTAGATGTTGAACTTTATACCTTATATTTCTTTTATTGTTCTGATTAAACCTCTAGTACAGTGTTAAATACAGGTGGTGCTTTAAGGAAACCTTGTCTTGTTCTGCTTCCAGGGCAAAGGTTTTAATATTCATATATTATGTTTTTTTAATAAGTTTATTTTAGACTAAATAAAATTAAGGAAGTTGCCTTCTTTTACATTTGATAAGTTATTTGTGACTTATTGTTGAATTTTAACGTGCGTTTTCACATTTATTCTAAATAATCATGATTTTCTGCCTTTCTTTTTTCAATAACAGGGTGTTATACATAATTTATTTTTGTGTTAACCACTCTTGCCTTTTTTAGTATACCCCAATTGGTATCGGTGAATTATATAATTCATGTAAAAATGTTTTTCTTAGAATATTTGTATCTCCCTTTGCAAAAGACAGCATCTATTATTTTGTGGGAGTTTTTTCCTATTGTCTGGTCAGATTGTGTATTAATGTAACACTGGCATCAAGAAATAAATTGCAAAACATTTCCTTTCTTCTCTGTGAGAAGCTGAGCAGTGTTGATATATTTTACTTCCTTAAATATTTGGAACATTTTCAAAATATGATCCTGGTGTTTTTTCCTTGTGGAACATTATTGTTTGTTGATTTGATTTTTAAAAACAGTGAATTAATTTTGTTTAATATAGAGAGGAGTGTAGTTATTTTATGCTGTCCTGTGTCAGTGTTAGTAAGTTGGGTTTTCCACATCATCTGTTGAAATCTCTGTTGTCAGACGTTTGATCCTATGTATTTCACAAAATTCTCAGTTACAATACTGCTATGTAGAGCAGGTCTTTGTTTTGATTCTGATATGGTCTTTGTGTTTTGTAATCTCTTTTCCCTTATCAGTTTTGTTAGTGGTTTATTAACTATATTAATATTTATAAAAACAAGTTTTAGCCTTGGTTTCTGTTGTATTTCTTTTCCATTTCATTAGGTTTGTTCTTCTGTTTATTATTGTCTTCATCTTGTATTCTTTCCACTTGATATATATTTTTTTTATTCTTGAGAAAGGCGAGGTGATTGATTTTCAGTGTTTCTGGACTCCTGCCCTGCAGAGATTCTCTGTTGCTGTAACCTGCTTTATGTGAGGTAGAGTTCAGAGAATGTGTCTTGGCCACTGTGCCTGACTTTTCTTCCTGTGCTCTTATATTGTAAGCTTTTCTATAGGTTTTTTAAATCTTTATATTAATTTGAAGGATTTATTGTAAAAAATATTTTAGTTAACCCTTTATTGGCTTACTTTTATCATAGGTACCTGTCCTCTAGTGTGATTTTTGCTATTTCATTTTTCTTCCATTGGTTTCATAGTCGTATATAGTAATCTGGTTGATAATGATCTTGTATATAGTAACCTTGTTTAATTCAGTTATTAACTTTAACACTTTATGTCATGTTAGACTGTGCTGAGTGCTTCTGGGAGCAGCCAAGTCTCCATGAACTCCCTGTTTACTCTAAAGACTCTAACAACCCACATGTGTGCATACTGGAAAATATCACACAGGTGGGGCCATGTGCTGGGAAGGCACCGACTCTGTCATTCTGTGAATCCACTGCACAATCTTGAACATTATCATTAAGGTAAAATGGACTGTTGGGCAACTGCAGAGGACTAATCCATCTATGTTGCACAAATTTGTCTTTTCATATTCAAAGAACTTGTAAGAGTTTCAAGTTCCTCATACTCAGCCACTAACTTCAGAAGTGTTGTTATGCAGGCACATGTATACACATGAATGCACGCATGCACACAGACATTCACACACACATGAAGATGCGTGTACGCAGATTTGGGTGAGAAAGTCAGATGTGCATGGAACAGCCCCTGCTTTGTAAGCCGTCTGGCTGTGTAGAGAGAATGAGTTGAAAAAACACAGTTTGTCTTGGAAGAGGAGATGAAGGGAAGAGAGCCGGATATGTCCAGGAGGGAGAAAGCCAAGAGCCAGTCTACCCAAGACTGAGGTCTCCATGTGTTCTGCCTGCCTTGGTCTGTTGATCCATCCCAACATTCAGTGAAAAGAAATGGAGGCATAATTTGAAGAATACTTGAAGTGTGTGTGTGTCTCTGTGTGTATGTGCATGTGTCTGTGTATAGTATAAGTTTGTATGTCTGGTGTGTGTATGTGTGTGCATGTTTATATATGTGTCTGGTGTGGGTGTATGTGCTGTGTGTCTGTGTGTGGTGTGTGTACATACGTTTGGCTGTATCTGTGTGTGATGTGTATGTGTATGGTGTGTATATGTAGTATGTATGTGTGGTATGTGTTTCTGTGTGGTGTATAAGATGTGTGTGCATAGTATGTCTGTGTGTGTGGTATAGGTGTGTGTGTGTATATGTAGTATCTTCCTGAGTGTATGGTATGTGTGTGTACATATGTGTGAGGTGTGTTGTATGTATGGTATGTGTGTGTGAGTGTATGTGGTGCAGTGTGTGTATGGTGTCCCCCTGGACCCCAGACACTGCCTTGATGGAGTCCCCCTGGGACACAGGCCCTGACTTCGAGGGCCTGTGTCACCTCCTGGTGGTCCTGTCCCCTGATGTCCCACCCTTTGGGCTGCCAGTGGGCTTTCTCTCATCTGGAACTGGAAATAACCCACTTCTAAGTATGGTTGAGCAAATATTTATTCACCCATGCACCCTTTCTTTTCCTTCATATCTAGTGTTTTTTTTGTCTTGGGTCATTTGTGTTTTTACTATTTTGATGTGAAGCATTTTTAAAGACACATTAGGATTAGTTCTTTATTGGTTCGGTTATTGTAGGTAGTTGTTTCCTAGTCCTGTCTTTGTTTGGGACCATCAAGCTCATGGTCTGATGAGGAAAACATGCCCCATGATGCACTGGCCAGTCTAAGGAAACCATCATGACCTCTTGACACACCTCTGGTGACACATTAACAGCAATTTTTGCTTTCATATCCGCTAAAGATGAGATTATAGGTGGAACAGGATGCCCAGGGACATTTATTTTCAGGTAAATTGATCTATTCTTTTCCCCCAGTCCTAAACTACAAAATTAAGCCTCAAAGAAAAAGGGTTTTTCTGTACCAAGAGGTGACTTGAAGAGCAAAAAGGAAGTATCAATTTTTTTTTCTGAAAAAAAAAAAAAAAAAAAGAAAAGAAAAAAAGGATAACATGTGAAGGACTAAGATCCCCTTTGGTGGTTCTATCTTGCTGTTGCTTTATATGCTAGAGTCTTGTTAATGTCAGTTTGAAAGATGGCGAGTGAAACGTTGGCAGGAGGTGGTCCTCCAGCTTACAAGCTGTTTAAGAGAGCAGCATTTTGAGCCTCAGCATGGTTGGCAGAATTCTGAAGAACTACGGTGGTTCACCAGTCAGAGTGGTACTTACAGTGGTCGGGTGAGAGATGGAGGATTACCTGAAGTCCAACCTGTGGTGGGCCCAGCTAATCCACAGACACACGTATGGTTATTTCCCGAGTTCTTGAATATGTAACTGGGACAGACATACCTGGAAACTGTCAGAGTCTCCACATTAGTTCTCTGACCAAAAGGGTGAGGGCCATTATAGGAAAGGCTAAGTAGAAAACACTGGAATTTTCTTTCCCTACCAAGCTAGTAAACCAGAAGCAATTCCCGGCAGGGATTGCTGAGCTGAGTGTTACCATCAAAGATGCAGCATGGTGATCCCTGCCACATCTCCATTTAACTCACCTGTTTAGCCTGTGCAACAACTGGATGGATCATGGAGAGTTTCTGCAGATTATCCTAAACACAGTTAGGTGGTGATCCCAATTCCAGGTGCTGTTCCAGAAGCAGCATCTTTCCTGAAGGAAATTAGCACAGCCCCTGGCATTTGGAGTGCAGCTGTGGACATGGAGAATGTTTTCTTTCCTCCATATTATTTTCAAAAGTCAAACCAGAACAGTTTGCTTTCACCTGTCAGGGTCAATAATACAAGTTCACAATCTTGCTTCAGGGCAGTGCCAGTTATCCTTTTCTCTGCTGACATGCAGTTTCCAAAATGTTGATTGACTTAACATTTCACAAAACATCACACTAGCCCACAAATTAGCTGGCTCAGATCTGATGAACATTATGTACTTCCATTTGACACTTGTATTCTGGAGCATGGGCGATACGTCCCGTATAAAACCAGAGCCTGCCACCTCAGTGATGTTTCTGGGGTCTCAATGACCTCCAAGTTGAAAGACCAGTTGCTGCTCCTCCTTGCACCTACTACCAGAAAAGAATGAAAGCATGGCTCTTGGCAGCATTTTTCACAGCTGAGTGTGTTACCATCTACAGTCATCTATAATCTGCCAGTTTTTCCTGGTGATGAGTGTGAGAGAAGGCTCTGTCGTAAGCCCAGGCTACAGGGCAAGCTGCTCCCTTACATGGGCTCATGATCTGGTGTTTCCCTGAGGTGTCTGTGGAACATAGGGAGGTTGTGTGGCATGGCTGGCAAGCAGCAATGGGAGAGTCACAGGGATATCCTCAGGGGCATTGACAGAGACTAAATGCCTAAATGTGGGACATTAAGCCTAAATGTTTCATCACCAACTGGTGCTGTGGGACCCACAAGCCAAGGTTGGGTGTGCACAGCAGTAATCCCTTATCACGGGGCAATGATGAATAAGAGCTGACTTGGACAGACCCAGCATAGACAAATACATTACCTGAGCAAGAGTTTAGGCTCTCTAGCACCAGCTCCTTCAGCATTGCTGCCTTCCCTTCAGTCATGGCCCTGTGCTCCTGTGGTATCCTCTATCACCCATTGATGTGGGAAAACAAACCAAATCTAGCTTACAGACAGGTCTGCATTATGTGCTGGTGTCCCCTGAACCTAGATGGCTGCTCCATTACAGGCCCCTCAGGGGCAAACCTGAAGGACAATAGTGAAGAAAGAAATCCTCCCAAAAAGCAGAGATTCAAGTGATGTGTTAGATTGTTCACTTTTATTTTTGCCATGAGTGAGGGCCAGAAGTAGGGATCTACACGGATGCATGGGTGGTTGGTGCAGGTTTGGCTAGACAGTCAGGGACCTGGAAGAGGTGGGACTTGGAAGGTTAGAGAAGAGGAAGGCTGGGAAAGAAGAATATAGAATGAGCTTTAAGAACAGGCCCAGGCTGTGAAGAGGCTGGTGAGGCATGTGAATGTTCACGCACAGGCATGGACTGCAGAGGGGGAGGCTCTTCATAATCAGGTATATAAAATTATACACTCCGTAAACGTCAGTCAGCCTCCGTCTCCACAGCAACCCCACTTCTTGATCAATGGGCCCATTGATAAAATATTCACAGTATCAGGGATGGAGGCTGTGCAAAGCTCAGCAACATAGCTTTTCCCTTATGAAGGCTGACTTGCCTACTCTGTCAACAGCAGAGACCAACACTGCACCTGCTACATGCTATCATTCCTCAGGAGGACCATTGAGTCAGTCACCTGGTAAAAGATTCATTGCATTAAACCTCTTCCACCACAGAGGGGATGGATACTTGTACCCATTGGGCTAGACATATATTGTGACATAGGTCGGCCTCTCCTTTGCCAGGACCATCAACTTTGGGCTTCTGTAAGTGCTCACCACTGTTACAGTATTTTGCACAGCATTGCTTCTGCTCAAGGAACCCACTTTACAGCAGAAGTACAGTTACGGGCTTAGCCCATGGCTGTAACTGGTCTTACCACCTATTCTATCCTCCAGAAGCAGCCGGCCTAGCTGACAGGTGGAATGGCTTGCTGAAGTCTCAGTTCAGAACATGGAAGACAGCAGCCTAAAAAGATGGGCTTCTGTCTTCTGGAATTCATCATAAGTTTTGAATGAGACGCTTATATAATTGTCTCCTCCCAAAAGACAGAATGCATGGATCTGGAAGTCAGGGGGTGAAACTGAGAGTGCGTCGTCTCATTTGTTATGCCTAATAAGCCACTTATAGCCTTTTACTGCTCTCAGTGAAAATTCTAAACTCAAATTAATTTTGGGATCAGGTACTGATCCCAAATTTGATACTGGAAACTGCACCTTTAAATTAACATCTGATTGTAAGTTAGAATTTTGCTATATGTTAAAATTACCTCCTATTTCATTTTATAGAAAATAAATATTGTGAAAAGCCATAGGTTAAAATTACCTTCTATTTCATTTTATAGAAAATAAATATTGTGAAAAGCCATACATACTTACTAGTATCATCTGCTTTTACAAACTGTCTTTTTTTTTTTTTATTTTTTTGAGACGGAGTTTCGCTCTCGTTACCCAGGCTGGAGTGCAATGGCGCGATCTCGGCTCACCGCAACCTCCGCCTCCTGGGTTCAGGCAATTCTCCTGCCTCAGACTCCTGAGTAGCTGGGATTACAGGCACGCGCCACCATGCCCAGCTAATTTTTTGTATTTTTAGTAGAGACGGGGTTTCACCATGTTGACCAGGATGGTCTCGATCTCTTGACCTCGTGATCCACCCGCCTCGGCCTCCCAAAGTGCTGGGATTACAGGCTTGAGCCACCGCGCCCGGCTACGTATCTTTTAAGAAATTGTATGTTTACTGTGCTTTGTTCCTGATGCTCTGATTTCTTCTTTACATTCTCACACACAGTAATGATTTTATATTTCACTTCTGCACAATTGTGAAATTTGTTCACTTCCAAGAACAAATGTGATGACCTACTTCACCATTACTTAGGATAATAATAATTAAATCTTGGATTTAGAAAGATCTGTAAAAGTATGTCTAGCTTCACCCACAAAACTCAGAATTGCTACAGAATTATCCATGGGGGATAAATTTCCAGCTTCTGCTTAAATAACCCCAGTGCTGGGAAGCTCACTAATGAGAGAGAGCTAACCATGCTGGAGGATTTTGCTCATGGAGAGCTGAGTCCGGCTCCCTGTAATCCTTACCCATTCCCCTACATTATTTCCTCTAGGATGGGAGTGGGCAAGCTCTCTGAGGGCCACATCTGTCTATCTGTTTCTTTTTTTTATAAACAAAGTTTTATTGGCACATACCCAAGCACATTCATTTAGAAACTGTCTATGGTTACTTTGGTACTGAAATACCAGAATTCAGTATGTGATACAGAGACTGCTATAGCCTGCAAAGCTGAAATACTTACTATCTGACCCTTTGCTGGTCCTTAATATCTAAACTAGAATGTATATACCCGAATGGGCTCTTAAGCCATCCATTGGGTTGCTAGCTGGAAACATCAGAAGTTATGTTTAGTTTTATCTCATCCTTTCAAAACCTATGCTTTTGTATGTAGTAAAATGCTATAGAATGTTAGCAATATTGAAACTATATTAACATATATATCTATATTATATATTAATAAAGATTATATAGATTATATCACATTTAATGATTAATTATATATAATTATATCAATTAATGTTATATATTAATATAGTTACAATAACAGCTAGCATTCTATAGAACTTATTGGATGCTGGGCACTGCTCAAAATGATTTATAGGTATTAAGTATAATTCTCATAACAACTATTAGTATAATAACAATTCTCATTCTGATTTTATAGATTAGGAAACTAAAGCGTGGTTAGGTTAATAAACCACCAAGGTCTACAACAAATAAGTGGCTGAACTGGAATTCAAGCCCAGAGAGTATTCTTCAGAATTTCTGTCACAAGCGCTTTCACTTACAGGAACATATGTATATATTTTTTCAACACATGTGCAAACATGAATGAAGGCTACACCACTCACGCATTTCTTTTTTTTTTTTTTTTTTTTTTGAGACGGAGTTTCGCTCTTGTTACCCAGGCTGGAGTGCAATGGCGCGATCTCGGCTCACCGCAACCTCCGTCTCCTGGGTTCAGGCAATTCTCCTGCCTCAGACTCCTGAGTAGCTGGGATTACAGGCATGCGCCACCATGCCCAGCTGATTTTTTGTATTTTTAGTAGAGACGGGGTTTCACTATGTTGACCAGGATGGTCTCAATCTCTTGACCTCATGATCCACCCGCCTCGGCCTCCCAAAGTGCTGGGATTACAGGCGTGAGCCACCGCGCCCGGCCTCCACTCACGCATTTCTTACTGTGGGAGCGCACTGTTATGGGAGCTTACTATTAATGATGTTTATGGACTACTGCTCTAGATGAAAAGCAAAGCCACTCTTTCTTGCATCTGACATAGATTTGTAGCCAGCTATTAGGTTTCTACTAACTCGTATGGATCTCCTGGCGATTGCAGAACCCCAATGGCATTTGTTAGTTTCTTGTCATTTAACTTAATTATACTTAAACCAGGCAAATTATGTGATTAATGTTCTTCATGAGAGCTTACTACTGCTCAGACTACCTTGCTGGAACCAAAGTCTTTTTTCTATGGCCTTCTTAAGGTTATTTTGAAACCTAAATTATGACTTTGCGTCAAACATGCCTGTGTCCTTTGCAAGTTGGCTTTCATTTTCTCAATTCTAATGAAAGGTGAGAGAAATCCGAATCTAATGGAAATATCTGAAAAGCTCCCTTCAGTTTGCTGAGTAGGTGGCTGAGAGAGGGAGTGGGATTCCTAAGTCAGGTTTTGAAAGTAGATCCACAGTGCCTTTTCACTGTTCCCTGGGTCCTCTGGCATCCCAGGCTCTTTCCAAAGCTGTTGCTGTGTGGACAGAAGGTCTGGGGTAGGATTCAAAAGGGTATAAAGACTATGTTCACATGGACATGGGGAGGGAAACATCACACACCAGAGCCTGTCAGGGGCAGTGGGGGCTAGGGGAGGGATAGCAGGGGGTGGGGGGATTGGGGAGGGCTAACATTAGGAGAAATACCTAATGTAAATGACAGGGGGATGAATGGAGCAAACCACCATGGCATGTGTATACCTATGTAACAAACCTGCACATTCTGTACATGTACCCCAGAACTTAAAGTATAATTTTAAAAAATTATTAAGCTTTTATTTATAGTAGGGCCTACCTCTGAAATCTGTATTGCACTGAATTAAAAAGAATTATATTTTTGTGACTCAAAAAATAAAGTAATGGAAAGAAAAAAAGACTGTGTTCAAAACCAGCTGTGGCCAAGGCCTAAAATGCATACCAACAGTTCCATACTGAAATAGTCTTTTGTGGTCTCTTTTGAAGTGTTATTTCCCCAGACAACCCATGCATTTGAATTTCACATCGTCCGTTGCAATGCTTACATGAATCACTTAAACAGCTTGCAGCAGCCATCTAACAGGGAACTTCTGATTAGGGACCAGAGGAGGGCTTTTCCTTTCCCTTCCAGAAAGATGCATTCAATCTCCTCACTTAGCTCTTGATTTCAGGTCTCTCTAATGAGGAGATATTTCCCTGGTGAAACGTGTTTGAAATACATGATTGAGACAGAATATTCACTCTGGTATTATGTTTCAGTCCCTTCCATCTGTGAAACAAATAACAACGATCCCTACTTCAGCCAGGCTTCTGTGAGTGTGAGGATGGTCAGCACTCAGCCAACAGCACAGTCCCTGGCGTGGGGTAAATGCTGGGTGATAAGCTAGTCCTTGTCATTGTTACATCCCAGTATTCTAATTACTGATGGCGGTGTGAATTCTCCCTGCTATCCAAGTTTTAGTTTGCTGAAATTCACTGGTTGGGCATCTAGCCAGTGGTGTTCTTTGTGTTTCTCGGAGGTTTAATGTGACATTAGGAAGAGAAGGTGTCTGGAAACCGAATCCTGCCGAGGAGGCACAGCTGTGGATGACGTTCTGCACGAGGCTCCCGGACATTAGGGGAAAACATGGAAAGTCACAGAGCCTGAGAAGCCCAGGGAGTCCTCGAACAGTGGCAAGGGACAAGCCAAGCATCTCCCAAAAGTCTCTCACTGATAATGGGGCAGGATAGGTAGTCAAGGAAGTGACTGTGTTTTCGGACACAGCAACTGCGGTGACCTAGCTACAATCAACACAATAAGGCTCGTCATTCGCATTGTAATTGAGCTCATTTAATAGAAGCTGTCTTCAGTAGGGACGCTCCCTGTGGAGAGCAGGTGCACTTTGATTTTACCTGTCCTCAAACAGACCCTTTGATCATTATAATTGCAAAAAACATGCCCCTGGTTGGAGATTTAAGATGCTAATGAGATCAGGCATGGTGGCTGAGGCCTGTAATCCCAGCACTTTGGGAAGATAAGGTGAAGTGGATCACCTGAGTTCAGGAGTTTGAGGCCAGCCTGACCAATATGGTGAAACACCATTTCTACTAAAAATACAAATTAGCCGGGCCTGTTGGTGCACACCTGTAATCCCAGATATTTTGGAGGCTGAGGCAGGAGATTTGCTGGAATCTGGGAGGCGGAGGTTGCAGTGAGCCGAGATCGTGCCATTACAGTCTAGCATGGGCAAGAAGAGCAAAACTCTATCTAAAAAATAAATTAATTAATTAAAAGATGCTAATGAGACATGCAATGTATGAAAAAGCGTGTACAACTACTGTGTATATGCACCCGAAGCGTGTACAGCTACTGTGTATATGCACCCAAAATATGCTTCCTGGCAATGCCCTTTCCCACCTGCTGAGGAATAACGTGAGGTAAGACTTCCATAAAGAGAATCTCCCTAGGGCCAGTCTCTGCTGCCTCATCCTCGCAGGCAGACATCCCTGTCTCAGGATGTTCTCAGGACATTCTGTCTATTCTGCATCTAACTTTCAGAATCTTCTTTTTCTTTTTAATTAAATTACCCTATGCCACACCTCCTTTGCTGTGTGTCTCTTGTTTAAATTCTTTTAAACCAAGAGGACAAGAATCGAGGTATCACATCAGCTGTCAACAGTTATAAAAGGTCTCTTCACAAATGAGAAGAAATTTTGTAAGTAGGTTTTTAAAAACAAGAAAGATGACTGTGTCTTTTTTTTTTTTTTTTTTTTACTATTGTCCTTAGTGCTGTAGTCAAAGGTAGAAAACCAGGGCCCTAGCCACACAGGACTGACCTCTGTCCACTATGGACTTTATGGTCTTCTGTGACATTCCTTAATGTATCAAAACCTTCCTGAACTTTTATGATCCATGGAGATTGAAAAAAATGTCGTCAAACCACAGGCAGTCACTGGGGTCTAATTTTGGAAACCATCTAAGGCTGTCCCTGCAGCTTAAAATGCAAGACACATTCCATCCTTTCCCACTCTTTTTGTTTTTTTCCTCCTCTTCTCCAGTTTGATTCTGTCTTCATTTTTTTAAACAACAAAATTCAAACCACTGTATTCATATTTTGGCCACGGCATAATGAGCAGATGGTAACTTATTTGTTTCCAGATAGGCTGTCCAGTCTTGCGCTCTTTCCTAACCTAGAGGTTAAATGAAAGAGTCAGGACCAGCCAGGAAGTCCAGAGCTGGGAGCCAGTTCCTCACTGAAAAACCCCCTATTCTATTCCCCCCTCCACCCTGAGAACCCTTCCCAGAAAGCATCTCAAAGAAGCCTGTCTCATCATCCAGGTAGAGCAGTGTTCGATTTCAGAGTTACCTGGCAGCAGCCTACATCCTCTGGAGCCTCCAAAGTATTTAAATTGTTGATTTATTTGCAAAGGTGTTAAAAATAGATTATTATACAAAATACGATAGGTGTGTGTGGCTCTGTGTAGCTGTGTTTGTGTCTCTGTGTGTAACTATATGTTTTTCTGTGTGTCCTCCTGAACCATATATTTTCTTTTTTTAGCAGCGTTTTTGAGGTACAGTTGGTATGCAAATAACAGCACATATTTAATATGTAAAGTTTGATAGGCTTGGACATACGCAAACACCTGTGATACCATCACTAAGCAGGTACCAGGCTTGCTTTCAGCCAGTTTCAGAGCCAATTTCCTAGTTGTCCTAGGAAATTGTCCCTAGAAAGGGAAAAATCTGCTTTCTACAATGTGGCCTAGTTTTCTCACCTAAATCATATGACCATCCTGCTGCTATGGCTTAGAGATGGACTAATTCTCTAGAGAATTTAGCTGAGGACCAAACACAGGATACAGATTTATTATAGGACTTGGAATACTATGATGTGGCCCTGACTTTGTGAAGAAACAAAATGGCTTATGTTGTTAAAAACCTTGAAATTTTGAAGTTTGTTTTTCTGATTTAATAACTCAACGAATGCCCTCCATGTTTTATGGGCATGGTGGTGGGCAGAGACAGATGGCTGCCATTTAGGATATTTGTGATGACGGCACAAAAATGGAAAAGAATGTGTGGAAAGGGACCTGGCCACTGCAGCCTCCTGCCCCCCACGTGTATTAGTCAGTTCTCATGCCACTAATAAAGACATGCCCCATAGTGGGTAGTGGACAAAGAGAAAAGGTTTAATTGACTCATAGTTCCACATGGCTAGGGAGGCCACAGGAAACTTACAGTCATGGCAGAAGGTACTTCTTCACAGGGCAGCAGGAGAGAGGATGAGTGCTGAATGAAGGGGGAAGCCCCTTCTAAACCATCCAGTCTCATGAGAATTCACTCACTATCGGGAGAACAGCATGGGAAAAATCATCCTCATCATTCAATTATCTCCACCTGGTCCCGCCCTTGAGAGGTGAGGATTATTAAAATTCAAGGTGAGTTTTAGGTGTGAACATAGAGCCATACCATATCACCACCCCACTCCCTAAGTGACTCTTTCTCAAGATATGGCAGGACACTCCCTAGATACAGCAGGACACCCTCTACTCAGGAAACTGTATGCCACTCATTCTTTTACTGCTCGGAAAGGCTGATGTGCAAAACACGCCCCCCTAATCTTCTTTTAGGTTCGGGTGGGTTACAGAACCTTTGCAAGCCATGTAGGGTGAAATACTGAGTTTATTTTGTCTTGATACAATAACAGAGATTGTAACGGTTTTAAAAATTATATTTTTGATGGATACTTAACAAAATAAAAAAATTAATGTGGTTTATTTCTCCTAAAATTTAATGACAACAAAGATATGATGGACAGAATTGTGTTCACCCAAAATTTTAATGTTAATGTCCTAAACTCCAATACTTCAGAATGTAACTGTATTTGGAGTTAGGGTCTTTAGAGAGATTCTAAATTAAAATGAGTTAATTAGGGTGAGTCCTAATCCAATAGGACTGGTGTTCTTATAAGAAGAGGAGATCAGGGCACAGACACACACAGAGAAAAGGCTGTGTAAGGACACAAGAAAAGATGGCACCTATAATCCAAAGAGAGGGGCCTCAGGAGAAACCAACCCTGCTGACACCCTGATCTTGAACTGTGAAAAATAAATTTCTCTTGTTTTAGCTGCATCTGTAGTATTTTGATACAGATGCCTTGGAAAACTTACGCAGGTCATCTGAGGGTTCGGGGCATTCCTGTTAATTAAGCTTTTGCTGTTCTCCGCTAGTATAGTACAATTATGCCATTGTTACCGATTTGTCTTCAGCTAATGCATAGGTGTGAATGCAGATATTAAGATAGGTTTCCATCTATCATCACACATTGGTATACAGACCTGAGCACCACTCAAGTTCAAAGTACTATTTCCCTTGAATTTTCTTTGTGCCTAAAGAAAGCTGACTCTTCCCTAGATATGCCAAAGGATGGCAGGTGTGATAGGAAGACCAAAGGGTCGTAAAAGGCAGATGGCAGCGTCTTCTCACATTGCTGCTGCACAGTCCTTCGCCTTCCTCCAATCCTAATCAGGAAACAGCTCATACACAGAAGGGTGTCCATCCCTGCTGTGGGTAAGGAGAGGGATCTTGTGGGAAATGCTGTGTGCTGTGACAGTGCAGCCGCTAGAAATTGCCAGGAGTGCAGTTCCTGCAGGTGCTGCATCCACTGATGAGGCTGGGTCTGCTGGGCACGGAGCAGAACCTCTGTCCAGCTAAGGATAGCACACAAAATTGGAATGCTGGAATAGCTAATTTTTCTCCAGATCTGGGGGCGTTAGACCTACCTGAGCTCCACGGCTCTTCCCTTCTGACCATACCTAGCAGAGATGCCATCCTACAACCCCAGGAGAGAGTGGGCTCCTTTGGAGAAGAAGGAGAATTAGTTAATCTCTACATTCTCACATCCTGGCATCGTACTTGGCACAATATGGTGGGCAGTACATATCTCCATGACTGGAGCAAACTAGCCCCAACTCTGTAGCTCGTTGAAAGAAATGTAACTGTATTTTTCATAGAGATGGGATTTGGCCATTTTGCCCAGGCTGGTCTTGAACTCCTAAGCTCAAGTGATCCACCCACCTCGGATGAGTTGCTGAAGCTGCTTTTGCTTCACTTTGCAGCACAAGTCATACTGAGTTAAATGAGTGCTGCCTGTGTGAGTTGGGGCCCTCTGAGAAGCTGCTGCTGGGACAGGATTAAGCACACAAGGATTTTCATGGTGGAAACTCCTGTGAGTGACCCTCAAGGAGCCATCAGACCTCAATGCAAGTCTGATCACAGGTGAGGGAGAGAGGAAAGAAAGGGTGGTGTGAAGTGTCCAGGACCCAGGATCACTGTGCAAGGCCCTCGGGGAGTCCTTGGGCTGCATCATCATTGGAGGAACCCCATGTCTCCCAGGAATGGTCCAGCCTTAGTAAAACTACCACAGTCAGTCACTGGGTGGGAGCAGCCTGTGGGACAGGAGTGTCCTCTGTACAATGCCACGTGGAACTCAGATCAAGCAGCTCAAGTCCCAAGTCAGTTACATTCCCTGCCACTGGAGGTCGGCCAGGTGCATTCCGATGGTGACCACAGTCCACCTCTTGCCCTGAGCCGATTACTTCACGCAGCTTGGAGGAGCAGTTCCTCTGTTTCCTATGGGCTTTTCTTCCTGAAAAACTCAGAAGGAGATTAGTGGGAAGAACCACAGTTGCAGCTGATCTCAGGGCCACACAACACTCATGCTCCCTGCCGCGGCCTCCTTAGTCTATGAATTATCCTCACTGTCAGATATCACCTCTGCACATCTAGTTGGCTTTCTTTGTCTGGATTTTGTATCCAAATTTGCATTTTGAGGCTCCTTAACACCTCATAGTTGTGCCCTTCCCAGTCCAGAATCACATCCCATGTCCATCCATTGTCACAATGGGACAAGGACATGTGGGGAGGGGCCAGAGGGTCACCTGGGTTCCTCTTCTGTTTCTCTCTGCCTGCATTTTGTAAAAACATTCCCACATACTTCCACTAGTTAGGGTCGGTTATTATCACTGTGGCGACTTCTTGTCTGCTGGTCTCTGGGCAGGTCTCCCAAATGCCCTAGAGGCAGTCATCGCTTGCAATTCAGTGGGGCCCTTGCTATGACCCCTGGTAACTCTGTGCTCCATTTGGAGACCAAGACCTACACGCTGCAGAGTCCAGAGTGGAGGGAGTGGGAAACTCCCAATCTCCAGTGGATCAGTCTTGCTGGCCATTACAGTATTTTCTGCTTCCTGCCTTCCAGCATCCCACTGCTGGGAGACCATTACTTCAAGACCCCATCACCCCATCAATGTCAATGAGCCCAGCCCTGTGCCTGCCACTCCTACATTCATTCCTGGCCTGCCTGCACAGGAGAGTCACCAACAAATTTCCTGAGGATGCTGTGCCCTTCTCATCCTTACATCCCTGATAGGTTTGGGTGAGACTGAGTCATCTGAGTCCTCTCTTGGAACACAGTCCTCCAGTGCACCTTCTGGCTTTACATAGCCATGCATTTTGGCATGACCTTCTTCCTCAATCTCATTGTTCCTTTCTCTACCAACTCCACAATAACTGTGTCATTTCTACTTCCCCAAGAGCTGGCCATCATTATCTTTAGACTTTTAAGAGTCACCCCAGCATCAATTTTCCCCATCTCTTGGGGTCCTTGCTGGGATGTTAACTCTGGTGTCCTGATAAAGTGCTCTCAAATAAATGAATTATTATGTATGCATATATATATATATATGCATCAATATATGCATACATAATAATTCATTGATTTGGTGGAGAGAGATATATATATATACACATATATCCTTTTGGACCATATATGGTCCATTTGATGGACCATATATATCCTTATATGTGATCCTTTTGATTAACCATCATCATATCCAATCCTAGGGGTATATGCCTACTACATTTTGCAAACCTGTAAGAACAGAGTCCGTTTTTCTCCTATCAGGCCCAGAACATCTCCAGCGAGGGTATGCTAGTATTTATCCTGTCTGTTGTCCTGCAGATTGGAGAGCAGTCAAGGAACTTGCTGAGTGAGACTCCCATTGCCTCGAGTGAGAGGATCTTCTGCAGCCCTCTCAGCATAGCAGGAGGGCTGACACTTGGTCACTTGGTAGGGTGGCATGGGCCACCTCTGTAAGCCAAGCATCTTTTTTTTTTTTTTTAAGAGAATTTTATTTAGGAATGAAAATATAGAGTCCAGCCTCCCGCTTCCTCTGGGGTGGGAGGTCTGGGCCGTGTTGAGGGAGATGGTCCCTCAGAGGTCGAGGAGCTAGCCTGGGCATAGAAATCCTCCACAGCAACAATGAGGAAAGCTGGGTGGTGGCTTCGGCCAGGGCCTGGGATGGATCGGGGTAGGAACTGACCCCTGCTGCCTCAGAGGCCCTGGGCAGCCAGCCAGCCAGCAGAAGCTGAGTGGGAAGGGGGCGGAGGAGATGAAGCTGGCACATGGCTGTGGCCCTAGGCATCCCCGTTCTCCATGCGGCCCAGCTGTTCCTCCAGGCGGCAGATGCGCTCCCCCTGGCCCTTGACCAGCGCCCTCGGGGCCCGCAGCTCCTGCATCAGCTCCTCCAGCTTCCCAGCCTCCCCGGCTCTGGCCAGGCTGCCACTGGGGGGGGGCATCAGCAGCAGTGGTGGCAGATGCAGGGGCCCCCAGGTAGGAGGAGCCCGGGACCACAGTGGGCAGGCTGTCAGACGGCACGTTGCGCCGGCTGATCTTCAGGTCCCGCTGCTTGCTGGGCATGTAGGCCTCCCGCAGAGAGATGAGGATGGGGTCAGCGTCCTGCAAGCTCACCCACTCCTTAGCCTCCAGGGCTGCCTCGGGTCCGGCTGTGTCCAGGTACAGATCATCCTGGAAGTGGTCCGACTTTCTTGGCACAGTCATGACAATGGGCTCACGCTTGCGCTCATGCAGTTTGTAGAACCAGGCGATCTCGCACTTGCTGACCTCCAGGCCCTGCTTGGGCATGCTGCCCATGCCCCGCTGGGGTCCTTGCTGGTGAATGTGTTCAGGAAGTGGATATAGGGGGGCTCCTCGGTGATCTCAAAGTACCGGATGCTGGAGTCATCCTTGCCGCAGACATAGACCACGCTGGTGTCGGGGTCGTAGAAGGGCAGCAGGGCCCCGTTGCTCGAATCCAGTTCCTGCAGGGCCGTGGGCTCCTCGAGGTTTTCGGGGTCCCAGAGCGCCAGCTGCCGCTCACTCATTCGGCTGAAGCCTGTGGTGAACGCCTTGCCGTCGGCCAGGAAGATGGCCCGCATGGGCCGGGCACCCTCGTGAGCCTTCTCCCGCTCTGTCACCAGGGCGCCCCGGCTGGGGTCGATGGTGCGCACGCTGTTGTCCTTGCATGCTGAGCAGAACAGGCTGCCGTTGCGGTTCCAGCTGACGTTGTAGATGAGGTCAGGGTGCAGGCCGTCCAGGCGGTACAGCTCCTCCTCCGTGCCTACATTCCAGATGAGTACCACGTTGTCGAAGCCTGCACCAAGCAGCACATTGCGGGCTGTTGGGTGCCAGGCGATGATGCCCACTCACTTGGTGTGCCCCTCTAGTACCGCCACCAGCTCCGTCAGCGGGGAGGTCAGCCCGTTCTCTGGGATCTGCCACACCACGACCGTGCAGTCCTCTGAGCCGCTGGCGATGACTTCGTCGTTGTGGGGACACCCGTCGATGTCCAGGACAGGCCCCGTGTGCCCGCACACCGTCTGGTAGGCCTTGTCACTTCGGCCAGTCGTGCGTAGGGGGAGCGCCAGAAAGGCACCCCCACCACTGGCTTCCACAATCACCGCCAGGAACTTGGGGTTGACGGCGCAGAAGGTGCTGTCCCAGGTAACATGGGACACGCGAATGCCCTCATAGCTCTGGTCGTTCTTGACCGGCTGCCCGAACGCACGGCGGAATTTGCTCTGCTGGACCACTTTGCGTAAGGACATGTCGGGGATGCCGGCGGCTGCGGCACCGACTCCGGCGGCTCCGGATCCCGGCCTCTGGGAAGCAGCCAAGCATCCTTGAGGAGTTGCAGGGTCAACATCACCGGCGTCGTCCACCCAGATAGCTCTTACCCCAGATTACTGCCTCCCAGATTTCTCCCATCAGTGCTCTAACCTCCCATAACCAACCTGCCCTGGCTATGCATCATAGCCTCAGAGACTCTTACAGTCTCCCGCCTGCTATTTTACTTGTGTCTGTCCTTGTCTTGGAAAATGACCACAGAAGCTCGCTGGATTTTCAGAGCCATTCATTTCTTGTTAATAGCCTCAGTCTCTTATTATCCTCTGCAAGTTAATACAACTTGCCAGCATCCAGCCAACTCTTCTGTCTTACAGGAACTCTTCCACCCCCACCCCTGTATTTTTCAAATGCCTGCATCCCTGCACCTGCCACAGCATTTCTCTCCACCAGGATGATTTCCCAGTTCACCATCAATTACATGTTTAGAACTTGGTCTGCAGTCTTGTGCTGAGGCTATCCATGTCCCATCCACAAACCACAATGGCACTCTCTTTACCTGCTGTGAAGGGGGGGAGCCCCTCCCAAATCCTATCTTACCTTGCTAAGCCACTCCTGGTACCACCTGTGTTAGTCTGGATCCTCCAAGAGGCAGATGCACAGATGTGAATAATGTTGTAAATATTTTATTAGCAGAAACACCCATGACATAAAATAGGGAGGGAGCTAGAAGAGGCTGGGAGAGGCAACAGCCTCAATACAAATCAGGCCCCCAAGTGAGAAGAGGAAGACAAAATGAGAGGACGAATCCCAGACCACAAAGCAGCTGATGGAAGGTTTGGCTGATGTAATTCCATGAGGGAATCCTCACCAGAGACAGCCATCAAAGCCCATGTGTCCCAGGAATGGGCCTGCCTCTGTCTCCCTGCCTGTTTGGTCGTTGTCCAAAATCAGCCTCCAGGAAGCATGACCTCAAAAATGGATTTCAGATTGCAGCAGCCATGGCCTCTGATCTTAGACGGCCTGTGAGCGTGTTCCTTTGCCTGTTCCAGCACACGCCTGCCATGCTCTCCAATGCTCAAAATTCATTTGCGTTCAAAGTCATAAAATATTAGAATTATGCTTCCATGATCTTACTCAGACATCAGCAGTGTAATGCCTTTAAAAAGGCATTTTCTCATTCAGGTTTTCCTAATCAATAATATATTTAAATTAAGTTATTATGGCATTTTCACTTCCAGCTCAATATAGCTATTTTCATTTTGAAGGAGAAAAGCAGCTTGCACACATGCTTAATTTGGTAATTCGGCCTTTTTGCTAAAAAGCATTGCTTGCCAATTATCTCAATTTATAATTTTCCTAAGATTGAATTACTCCATGTCTCCAAATAACAAGCATGTTCCATTTGTTAGAGATACGTGCCTAAGTTTATTGCTTCAGGAATTGTCATTATTACTGTCCTGCCTCCTGTATTTACCTAATATGTTAGAACATTTCCACCAGCATATAAGCATGCTCTAAAGCCTCCTGTGCTTAGGGCAAAAGTCCTTCTTACACCCATGCTTCCTTCTAGCTAGTGTCCCATTTCTGTGGCCTCCTTTAAGAGTGGAACCCTGAAACATCTGCCTCCTCCTCCTGTTCCCACTCCTTCCCTTTTCTTTTTCCCTTTAATTTGCCACAACCTGTCCACCATCCACCTGACACTGGCCTTGTCAGGGACATCATGTCTTCCATTGCCAAACTCAGGAGTTAATCTCGTCCCCATTTTATCCAACATCTGCATATCACAAAGCGTCACGTGATCACTGTCTCTTTCTTGAAACCCTTGGTTTGGTGCTGAGGGCACTATCCTTTTGCTGTATTTGTATAAATTTAAGTGGCGCAAGTGTAATTTTGTTACATGAATATATGGCATAGTGCTGAAGCTTGAGCTTTTAGTATAGTCATCACCCAAATAATGAACACTGTACCCAATACGTAATATTTCATCATCCATCTTCCTCCCACCCGGCTCCTTCCAAGTCTCCAGTGTCTGCCATTCCACATGCTGTGTCCCTGTGTACACACTAGCCTTTTCTTTCCTTTCTCATTCTGTAGCTGCTGCTTCTGGTTCTCTCTAATCCAGATCTGCCCCTCTGATTCATGACTTGTTTACCCAGCTGAGCACTCAGCATCACCAGTATCTCTACTAGCAATCTACTGGGCATCTCTAATTTGTGAATAAACCTCAACTGATGATCCCTCCTCCCCCCACTCCCAGAACAAAACAGCTCATTCCTTATTTCATTTTCCTCCTCTCGGTAAATGACAACGCTGTCCTTCCAGCTGCTGAGACCAAACACCCTGGAGTCATTTTCTACTCCTCCTTTTCTCTTATACCCTATGTCCAATGAGGCAGCACATTCTGATTCTACATTGTAAATATTATCCAAAGTCAGGCAGCTTCTCCTCCATACCACTGTTTCCTTCCCAGATTAAACATTCATTGTGTCTCCTATTATCTCATATTGAAACAATCCCATTGCAGGGTTTTTGTAAAAGCAGTCTCTAACCCAGTGTGTGGCCCACACAGGGAGGACCTGTGTTTCTCTGAGCTGTGACTTGTATTTGTTGAGCACGTACTGCACTCTGCTAGGATTTAGAGATCTTGTTTCTGCAAACATGCTCAGTCCCCACCGATAGGTACAGATGACTTTGGGATGCCAGCAATTTTTTCTTTGAGGGACAACATTTCTCAGAATAGCTGAACAGACCCCTGAGGAATAGGTTAAAGGGGTGGATCTTGAGCCAAAGCACGGGGTGGTGTAAAGTGAAGTTCATCGCCCCAGGTGTCATGTGCTGCAGATCCACAGATCACCTGATAGTCTGATAACAAACAAACAGGCAGCTCCTAGATCAGGTGAGCAGAGTGAGGAGGCACGGGTCAGAGGAAGGCCGCTGGTGTCTCCCTCCAGGCCTGTGCCGCTGAACATCCTTCTAATGCCACCATGATGACGAGTACAGTTAAAATCGCATTCAGTGATGCAGCTTAACAGCTTACTAACCATTACCAAATCACCCTGTTAAGGTGTCTAAACACTGACTGCAGTACCAAGCACATAATACCAGAGTCAATAGGTGGTATGAGACGTATGGCCATGATTACTAATGTCATTTCTTAACATGCTAAAGATATCCCTGGGCCCTCTACACATGCTGTGGGGCATTCAAATAAATGCTAAGCTGTTATTGGGTTATTGATGATGCAAGAGATATGACCTAAGAAGAGAATCTAGAAATCTGTAGCAGCTATGCTAGCTTTTTCATAAGCTAACTCAGTTTTGCCCTGAGTTAGTTTATGAGATTCTGCCACAGTGAATGTAGTAGATGGACCACGTGCTAGAGGTTAGCAGGAATATTTCCCTGCTATGAGTTTGATGTGTCCTGTGTGTCTCCTGGTTTAGAAGATCACCACTTAAAATCTTGGGATTAAACTAAAGTTGTCAGTGTTTGAATGAATTGTGTCATTTTAGTGAGATTATCTACCTGTACTGTGCAAATTAAGAGGTGAAATTCAGGCTCACTACCTCTCAACATATTAGGAGTCAGGAGAGAGTTCAATAGAATCAGTTTTCCTCTCTGAAGTTAGGTGACTATGAATCACTTGATGTTGGAAGCCATTATCCTCAGCAAACTAATGCAGGAACAGAAAAATAAACACTTATCAATGGGAGCTGAACAATGAGAACACATGGACACAGGGATGGGAGCAACACTGGGTCTGTCGAGGAGGGTGGGTGGTGGGAGAAGAACATCAGGAAAAATAGTTAATGCATGCCAGGCTTAATACCTAGGTGATGGATTGATTGGTAGGTGCAGCAAACCACCATGGCACACATTTACCTGTATAACAAGGTAACTGCACATCTTGTACATTTACCCCAGAACTTAAGTAATAATAAAGCTTCCATGGCCATCAGTGTTCGGTGAGGAGAAGAGTGTGTCTCAGGTGTCCCACAGAGCAACAAACTCCCCACCCACTGCATTCAGCTGGCCTTCTCACGTGTTTGCCTCCTAGAGTTTGCTGCTTCTTCAGTCTGACTGCATCTGGCAAGGCAGAGTGGGCAATGCACTTCAGACATGTTTCACTTAAGAGTATGCACTTTCCTGACCACTTGACCCTTATGTCATGTTATGACCATTGTCTAGTATAGTGACCACACATCATGATGTGGTGGATAAAAGAGATCTGGCCCCGGCACCAGACAGCCTAGCTTCAAATTTGTCTCTGCTGTGTGACATTAAAAAAAAGTTATGTAAAGCCAGGTGTGATGGCTTACACCTGTAATCCTAGTATTTTGGGAGACTGAGGCAGGTGGATCACAAGGTCAGGAGATCGAGACCATCCTGGCTAACACAGTGAAATCTCATCTCTACTAAAAATACAAAAAATTAGCCAGGCACTTGGGAGGTTGAGACAGGAAAATCACTTGAGACTGGGAGGCTGCAGTGAGCACCATTGCACTCCAGCCTGGGCAACAAAAACAACCATCTGATCGTTGACAAACCTGAAAAAACAAGCAATGGGGAAAGGAGTCCCTGTTTAATAAATGGTGTTGGGAAAACTGGCTAGCCATGTGCAGAAAGCAGAAACTGGACCCCTTCCTGACACCTTACACTAAAATTAACTCCAGATGGATTAAAGTCTTAAACATAAGACCCAACACCATAAAAACCCTAGAAGAAAATCTAGGCAAAACCATTCAGGACATAGGCATAGGCAAGGACTTTATGACTACAACACCAAAAGCATGGGCAACAAACCCAAAATAGACAAATGGGATCTAATTAAACTCCAGAGCTTCTGTACAGCAAAAGAAACTATCATTAGAGTGAACCAGCAACCAACAGAATGGGAAAAAATTTTGTTAACTACCCATCTGACAAAGGGCTAATATCCAGAATCTACAAAGAACTAAAACATATTTACAAGAAAAAAACAAACCCATTCAAAAGTGGGAAAAGGACATGAACAGTCACTTTTCAAAACAAGACATATATAAGGCCAACAAACATATGAAAAAATGCTCATCGTCACTGGACATTAGCCAAATGCAGATCAAAACCACATTGAGATACCATCTCACACCAGTTAGAATGGTGATCATTAAAAAATCTGGAGACAGCAGATGCTGGACAGGATGTGGAGAAATAGGAAAATTTCTACAGAGTTTTGGGAGTGTAAATTAGTTCAATCATTGTGGAAGACAGTGTGGCGATTCCTCAAGGACCTAGCAATAGAAATTCCATTTGACCCAGCAATCCCATTACTGGGTATATATGCAAAGAATTATAAATTGTTCTATTATAAAGATACTGCACATGTATGTTCTTTGCAGCACTGTTTACAATAGCAAAGACCTGGAAGCAACCCAAATGCCCATTGATGATAGACTGGATAAGGAAAATGTGGCACATATACAGCATGAAATACTATGTAACCATAAAAAATGATGAGTTCGTGTCCTTTGTAGGTGCATGGATGTATCTGGAAACCATCATTCTCAGCAAACTGACACAAGAACAGAAAATCAAACACCACATGTTCTCACTTATAGGCAGATGTTGAACAAGGAAAACACATGGACACAGGGAGGGGAACATTACACACTGGGGTTTGTTGGGGGGACTATGGGAGGGACAGCAGGGGGTAGGGAGTTTGGGAAGGGATAACATGGGGAGGAATGCCAGATATATACATATATATATATAACTGCATATATGATATATATGTCATATATATAATTATATATATTATATATATTATGTATATTTATATAATAATATATGCATCTATTATATATATTATATATAATAAATATTTATGTATAATAATATATATAATAAATATCACAAATATGAATATTTATACTATATATTATTCTATAAATATACAATAAATATATATATTTATTATATATATTATTTTATATATAGTAAATATATATGTTATTGCACTTTAGATTCTGGGGCACATGTGCAGAACATGCAGGAATTCCACTTTAGGTTCTGGGATACATGTGCAGAACATGCAGGATTTACCATATTGGAATTTGCTGTAGAAAGCTTGTTAGAGAAAAAAAAAGTTGTACATTTATAAGATGGATAGAGTTGTCCCTTAAATATAAAAGAATTATTAGTAATCAAGGCACAATAAGAAATATTATAGATGGGAACTTGAAATAATGGAAAAGCACATATGGATTAAAAACAATTACATCGTATGTGGACAAAAGAGAACTGAAATGAAGAGAACTTTGACATGGTGCGTAGGAGCCATAAGAAGTCTATAGATCCACATCTGATTTACTTGACAGAGGAAACTGAAGCCTGTGAAGGTTAAAGATTCACCTGTCACAGCTAGTTAATGGCAAATGCTGGGCAAGAATGTCTTTTTTCTCTTAAGAAATGATTTTTTATGATTTTAAAAGTAGTGTATGCTTGTTATTTGGTATTTCATTATTCAGTTTCCCCTTTGGCATGTAATTGAATATGTGTTATTTCCTAGATTGTGTAATTATCAAGAGGATATAGTATTTCACCTTGTTTTTATAAATGAATTAAAGCTAATACATCCTACATATTATGTGATTACCTGTGTTTTATCTTATGAGAGAGGTCTAAGATTCCTAAATAGCCATTGGAAAGATAGTGTTTTTCCAATCCTTAAAGAATTTTTCCTTCCTTTGACTTGAATATGGCTATCTGCTAAGTAAAGACAGTTACAAATCCTTTTAAGGGAAGGTTGTAAATGTGCTTTAAGAGCATGTGAGCCTCCCTGTGTGGAGACACCACTAAAGTGTTTTTACTTAATAACGATTTAATCTCTTCCTGTGTGATAGACAAAGAAATTAACACAATCTCTCTCTTCAAAAGGAGACTCCAAAGTTCTCTTTCTCCCCCTCAGATAATTCGCATGACCAGTAGACTTTCCATCACTTACGTTTTTCTGGGTTAACTTGAAGGTCTAAATTTCCCAGATGATGTGGTTTCGGATTTATTCACCTTAAAATGTTTTTTAGGAACGCAATGTCATGAAATATAACCTAGTATAGGATGGGTAAACTAATTCATAGACATAGAGTAATTCATATAGGTGGCAGCACATGTGAATATTCAATTATTTTTACTATCTGATTCTTACAGGAGGAAAGGAATGAACATTATGACCACTTCAAAACTGGACTGGCCATTTTACATGCAGGTTCTATTCTTTATGTCTGCCAAAAGCAGAGAAAGCCGTATGTTCCCTTAGGGACTTTTCTCAGGTGTAGGGAAATTGGCGTTAGGGTCATTTCCTGTCACTTTCCTTAATAGTCTTAAACATGTGCATAGCTGTATGCTAATAAAGTACACACATTCATAATATTATAATTCAAAATGATCAATATCTGATTAGTATCAAATCAATCATGTGAAAAAGGTTCTAGAAGACTTTCTAATCCCCAAATCATTTTGCTTATATTCCAACTATATAAAATAAATTCCCCTCATTAAATCCTCATTTACTGTTCCCTGTAAATAACCTGACTATTAATTTAAAAGTCATTCCTTCAAAACTTTTTATTCCCAAGATACTAAACATTTAATTGTATCATTCTAATTAGAAGAGAAATTATATTTACGTATATTTGGAATCAGCCTAAAGTGCACTCAAATCAGACTCCAATGCTTAGTACTATGTGACCTCTTTGAGCTTCGGGTTCCTCGAAAAGAAGACAGTATTAATAATATGTATTTGTTAATATTAAGTGTAATACTATATGAGAACAGGTAGTCCTGACTGGCACATACATGGTAGATATGTATATATTCAGGTATATGCTATCATTTCATGGCCCTGCGAGAAACTGGCTGACAGTTTTCCACTTAGCTGAAAGGTCCCTCTCATGTAGATGCTGTTGACTGAGTAATAAATCGCTGAAGAAGGAGCATGGCTATGGGCTTGCTTGTGGACTATTTGAGACATGGGAACATGCATATAAAAATGTCCAGAAAGTAGATGGATACATGGAGCTACAGCCAAAGATAGTGAACTCAGTGGAGCTGCAGAGCTAACAACGTCAGCCTTTAAGTGTTAGTTGGAGCCTGTGGCTTCACACATTGCTCAGCAAATATTTATTAAGTTCCTAGTTCATATTAGAGACTGTCTCAGGTATGGAAACACAGGCGCAACAACACGATGCCACTGCTCTCCTGGAGTTTGTATTCAAAGGGGAAGAAGACAATTAAAAACTAAGAGAAGTAAGAAAGTCTCTGATGAAGACAGTATTAGGAAGAAAATAGTGTGAAATTCCAGTGTGAGACAAATACATACAGAATAGCCAAAGAATGCCTCTCTGAAAGTTGAAAACTGAAAGAAAATCAAGAACCACCCACACAAAGATCAGAAGGAATAATAATCATCATCAATAACAGCAACAACTATCCCTTGCTGCAAAGTACTAGTGTATATGGACTATGTACTCATTTTTATACCACTTTATAGAGGTAAGATTGACATACAAAATCTCTGCATATTTAATGCATACAACTAAATGAGCTTGGAGATAAGTATACACTTGTGAAATCGTCACCACCCAATCTATGCCATAAACATATTTAGTAAAGTTGCTGGATACAAAATCAACATACAAAAATTAGTTGCATTTCTATACACTAACAAGGAAATATCTGAAAAGGAAATTAAGAAAACAATTTTATTTACAACAGCATTAAATATAAAATACTTAGGAATAAGTATAGCCAAGGAAGTGAAAGACTTGTACCCTCCTGAAAAGTATAAAACAATGTTAAAATAAATTAAAGCAGATACAGATAAAAGGAAAGACAGCACATGTTCCCAGACTGGAAAAATTAATATTGTTAGAATGTCTGTGCTACCCAAAGTGATCTACGCAATCCCTAACAAAATTGCAAAGAAAAATGTCATGGTTGTTAGAGTGGTGTGTATGGAAGACAGAGGAGAATTTAGGGCAAATAATTCAGGACCTTGAAAACATAAGGCTTGTGGATTTTATTATAAGTGAAATAGACATTACCGGGACTTAAGAGGGAAACAGTATGATTTCTATTTTTATATTTTATTTTAATTTCTATTTTAAAAATGTAACTGGCTGCCTTTTGGAAATACACTGTCAACTTTGGTGAGGATACAGAGAAAGGTGGTAGGAGGTGACTGCGCTCATTCAGGTGAGAACTCATGCTGATTTGGTCAGTTAGCAGAAGGGAAGAGAAGCAAGGGAATATTTTTGAAACATGGCACTAGTTATGGGAATTGATTGACTAGCTATGGGAAAAAGGAAAACAAAGGAATTGAAAGCAGCTTCTTCATTTTCGAAATTGAGCTATTAGATAGCTATTTCCTGAAGGAGGAAAATGGAGGCAGGGAAAGTGTGCTGTGGGGAATTTGGAGGCAAAAATCAAGAGCGTTTTAGGGTACATTGGGTTTGAGGGGCCTCTTAGACATCCATATAAAGATGCTGAGTGGGCCGCTATTGGAATACAGCACTCAAGTGGATATCAGGGCTGGATGAGAGTCCCAGGGGAGAGGATGAGAAGATGAGAAAAAGGCCAAGACAGTCTTTCAAAATTGTAGTCCCAACAAACTAGAGGTCTAATTGTATCAATGACTTGAGAAGAAATTATATTTTGCTATTTTTGGAATCAGCCAGAAGTGAACTCAAATCAAACTTTGCTTCTTAGTACTTGTGAGATGTCTCTGAGGCTCAGGTTTTTAACCCATGAAAAGATAATAATACATGTTTCATAGGATTGCATGAAATAATGTATGACAACATATAATATCACAACTAGCATACATATGAAATATATGTAAACATATATGTACATATACATAAACTCATACTGTAAATATATGCCATATATACACATATAAAACCATATAAATTATGGAATGCAGATATGTAAGATACAGGTATAGATATATTTACAGAGATGTAGATATATATCGCTATTCCGTCATTCAACAATTGCAAGTCTCAATTTCATCACCTACGATGAAGAATATTTATGAAGAAAGGAAAAAATGGAAAAGAACCTCCATACCTTGTGGATGACAGGGTCTGAGCACACGCACTTGGAACATGATTCTGAGCCACGCACAAGGAAGAGTGCTCTGAGAAACACAGTAGGCCCCAATATATTAAATTGTCTTTTATTTAAAAAAAAACCAACAACTTCAAATTAAGCCCATTTGGATATTTGACTTCCATATTCTCTATTCTTCCTTTGCCCAAACATCGTAAAATAGTACTTTGGTTCTCCACCATTAAAAAAAAATCTCATTCATTTCTCAACCCATTGAAATCTGACTTGAGGATGATAAGTAGTTGTTGAGTGACCAAATCCAAACCTCCCTTCCACTACCTTATCGTCTCAACAGCACCTGGTGCAGCTGGCCATCTGCATCTTCCTGAGAGCCTCTTTCTCCTTTGCCTCTATAGTACCACACTGCCCTTCCTTCTGATTCTAGGACAAGTCTACCTGGAACAAAGCTCAGTTTCCTGTATCTAAATGTGGGGCTAATAAAAACATGTCTTAGGGATATGGGAGGCTTAAGCGAGCTGACCTGTGGCTCTTGGCATTCTGAGCTGGCAGAGAGGACATGGCTGGAGGAACCCTCAGTGTCCACTGCACCCCTTCACCCCATTTGTTTGGAAGCTCCAAGCTCAGAGCCGGTCTGGTTCACTAGTGCTGGAGAATAAACCTCTTGGTTCTCATTCGATTTTGCCTGAGCTTCAGGTTTTTAACATAATCCCTTCTGTTTTTCATTGTCCAGGGATTTCCCATCACTTCCAATCTATGAAGAGTTGCCTTGTTTATTTTAAAGCATGATGGTAATTGTTGGAATGTGGGGCATAAGGAAAGTCCTGATAAAGTAAATTAAATGTTTTATTAAACATATGTTACTACAAAATGAAGACATTTTTGCCAATATGTATAAAATATTTCTCTTTCACTGCTTTTTAAGTTTTACACACACCCTTCTATTAGACATTTGTCTCAGTCCTTAGTTTTACAACTTTATGCATATAAGTAGTCCAAGATATAAAATTGTACTACTTCATAGTCTGAATTCTTATTCATACAAACACAGATCATGGTATTCCCATAATATCTAACTAAATACACAGTGTTTAAGGCATTTTTATACTTTACTAAATTTTGCTTTTAGACCCAAAGATTTTGAAATGACTTTCACTTCTATTGTAATATATTGATGATTTTCTTTCAGCTCTCTGAAAGCCATAGTGACCCAATTAAGTTCAGAAATAAATATTTTTGAGCAATACAGTATTTCAGATTCTATACTGAACATTGGTAAGCCAAAATAAATAGGGCTCTTGCTTCTGTTTGGTGTAGATGTGGAAACAGGAAGACATATATAATTACACTACTGTGAGACATTCACAATAATAAAATACAGACATGGCACCAAGCAGCCAGTGGCTGACTCTTTGGGAAATGGTCAGTGAGGAAATGATACCTGAGCAGAATTTTGAACAGGCAGACATTTAAGGTAAGAGCAAGTGGCAAGGTGTGAAGGTACTGACAAGGATAGGAGTTTCCAGGAACGGCAAATAGGTCAGTCTAACAGGAGAATTATATTACAACAAGTGAAGAAAGACAATGTGCAGGGCCATATAAAGAAAAGCTTTTCATAATGAGAAACTTGGACTTTACGCTACAGATAACGCGAAGAGAATTCCATATTAGAAGAGGTGTCATGAAGGTCAGATTAGCATTCCAGATAGACCCATTTTTGTAGGAATTTGGAGGACAAATTTGGAGAAGCAAAACCCAAAGAAAAGCAATAAATGAGGGGCCAATGTTTATAGTCCAGGAGGAATATGAAAAGAACTAGAACTAGGGTGTTGAGAATAGAACAGAGTCAAGTAAGTAAATAGGGGCCTTTTCAAAATAAGCACAAATTATTTAGGTCCACTGTTATCTTTCCCATGCACGACAAGTGGTTATGAGCCCAATTGTCTATATAGCCAACCACTGACCAAAGTCATTCTGACAAACTTGACATTCAGCACAATTTGTCCTTCTTGATAAATATTCCAAGGAGTCAAGACAGTCACCTGCCAAAATTGATTAGTGAGACGTCAAGGGGGAATGCAGGCTTATTTGGAATGGCACCGCTGCCAGCATTTGCAGCCTGTTTACCTCTAGACTAGTTCTGTCTCACTCTGAGACTTTTCTGTTTCCATCCAAATAGCCCCCAAACACATTGAGGCTATGCCTACCTATGTGAGATACTCATTCCAGACCAGTCTGCAAGTGCAGGAGGAGGATGAAGAGGCTACTTTCATTAGGCTATTCTCACAACTGAACAGTTTCAGTAGGTTTAAAAGAGAAAGCATGAACTTCACCAATCCTCTGTAGGCATTTAGCAAAAAGGTAGTAAATTCTGTGAAGTAGAAAAGCCCACAGGATTGCGGTAGCACCTTCCTCTTAAAATGTGCATTGCCTCATGCATGGACGGTGTCTGAGGAATAAGGAGCCATTTTTTTTCTTAAAAGGACTTAGTTCTGAACAAGAGAGTGGTTAGTTTAAGTTAAATACACAAGAAGGCACTTAAACTTCATCTTCTGCTTTTGTGAAAGAAAGAATGCAAGTCTCAGAGGACCACCCAGGGGTGAAGTCCACGGTGTGCTCTATACAATAAACTTCTTTCTTTTCTCTTTACAAATGGGATTGTGGTCATTTATGTACATGAACACATTGCTTGCAAGACCTAGAAAGAAAAGGGCCAAAATCTTAATGGAGCAGCAGCAGGGCTTTGGTTTACCCACAGTGTGGTCATTAGCAAAACTTCCATTCATGGTGGAAACTCAAAAATTCTTGAACTTAAACATGAGGTGTTAGACAAACTCTAATTCCGGCAGACTCACGGCCACTGCTTTTTAGTTCCAGACCATCCTGCCTCGCATTGTTTACATTAGGAAAACATATTTTTGAAAATTAAACTGATTTTTATAGAAAGAAAATAACAGTTGTTTGAAACCGAAATTTCCTTTACTTTCCAGCACACAGCAGTGAATAGTAAGGTTTATTTTTTAACACATAAGTTTTCAAAAAGTGTTATAACCCTGGTCATGTTCTCAAGGTCCTGTGTCTTGCCTGCTGCAGACATTTACCCTATTGACAGTTTAAATCAAAAATTTTATTGCTGTTTTTTAAGTCCTTTTTTTGATACAGCCTTCACATTCACCTGCTGAGATTATTTCAAGACCTAATAGACTGCATCATTAGAAAACATTGTATAGTACTCAAATTGGCTTTTCCTATGTTGAATTTCATCCAGTTTTTCTTCTCCATTGCCCATTACAGAAGTAATTTGCAGAACCTCTGCATTTTAGCCAGGAGCATTCAGGGAGAGTGACTTTTTGGGGTGCTGGATACCAATGGCATTGCCAAGCTGGAAAGGACTGAGCTTTCTAGGGCTGTTATATATTCAAGAGAATTGTGCATGCATTTGCTTGTGTGTATGCTTGTGTGTGTGTATGTGTGTGTGTGTGTGTGTGTGTGTGTGTGTGTGTGAATTTCTGATTTCCAAGTGTACCTAAATTACTGTCTTTCTCTATTACACTCATTTCTCATTCCCTTTATAAGTTGAAGGAAACGTGTTTGCACAGGCATTTTCCACATCCATGCTTGTCCTAGATTAGATATTGAGTTAAATCTGGTTACACCTAATAGTATTAGACTAATTCAAGAAGACTTTAGTGCTACCATAACGTGAACCTTCCTTTTAAAAAAAATGGTATCCCTAGTATCTAGCATCAGACATACTTAAAGTTGTTATATAGATGTTCTGTTGGATTTATGCCTTTATGCAAAAAGTGTTTATTCTTTTTCATTTGGTAACATACTGCTAGGATGAAACACATATGCACTCTCTGGCCACAGTAATTTAATAGTATTCATTATAAGTAAACAAATAACAGATGCCCACTTTTCTTAGAAAATGTGGCACACATACACTGTGGGATACTATGCAGCCATAAAAAAGGATGAGTTTATGTTCTTTTCAGGGACATGGCTGAAGCTGGAAACCATCATTCTCAGCAAACTAACACAAGAACAGAAAATCAAACACCACATGTTCTCATTCATAAGTGGGAGTTGATCAATGAAAGCACATAAACACAGGGAGAGGAGCATCACATACCAGGGCCTGCTGGGTGGTGGGGAGCTAGGGGAGGGATAGCTTTAGGAGAAATATCTAATGTAGACAACGGGTTGATGGGTGCAGCAAACCACCATGGCACGTGTATACCTATATAACAAACCTGTATGTTCTGTACGTGTACCCCAGAACTTAAAGTAAAATAAAATAAAATAAAAATAAAATGCCAACCTTAGGCAGTTATAAAACTATTTTCCTGACTCTATTCTTTTCTCCTTGTTTTTGTGGGAGTTCCTCAAGTCCCTCCTCAAAATCCTTCCAGAATATACTGAGTGTCCTTGGGGTATGTGTCATCTGTGATCTCAAACTCTTTTGTTGCTATTCCATGAAATCTGACATCTCCCTTCTCCCTGGCTTCAACTGTGCTGATCATATCCTCTTCTGAACCTAGTTTTCTAAGGCCCACTGTCTTCCCCTCTCTCCAGTTCTCACTGGCTCAGAGAGCTTGCCCAGATCATGGCATAAGGCATGCCAGGTTCCAACAATTACCTCAAGGAGAAGAAGCAACCTGTGCCTGTCTTTATGCATTTGTTGTCATCAAGAGCTGAAATGGGTCTTTCATTTTCACTGTTTCTCTATTTTACTTTTAGAACAATGGCATAAGACTTCAATGGCAGATCTACAATACTTGAGTGATGAATACTATGCTACAATATAAACTTGCCTTCAAAGATTCAGTGAATGACGTCTACCCAACACCCACTTTTAGAAAAAGAACATGGTTCTGACATTGCAGTTCTGTGCATGCCTGAACCACTATTTTGAATTTTATGTTTATTATTATCTTGCTTTATAATTATGCCACGTAAGTTTGTAGCTCTAAACAATGTGTGATTTAACTTTGTATGTTTATATACGTGCAACCATACTGAATACAGCATGGTTCTTCTGAAACCTGTATTTTTTTTCTGAAAATTCTGAACCTAGTTCCTAGTTCATCCAAGTTGTAATGTGTAGCTGTAAATCAGTCATGTTCACTGCTATATAGGGTTAACATTTTTTTAAAATGGTGCAGTTTATGTATTCACTTGGTGGGCATTTGGGTGTTTTAGTTTTGTAAAACTCTGATGCGCTGTAAACATTCTTTTATACTCAGACTGGTGCATATTAAAAGAGTTCTCTGGAGGCACTCCTGGGCATAGGATATGCACATTGTTATAATACATTTACTAAGAAGCTAGTGCTTGAGCCAATTCTAACTCATACTGATTATGTGGAGGTGCTTTCTTATAATGCTCATTTCTATGTGGATTGTCTTTATTTACTTTTTAGCTCTTTATATATTTTAAAATCAATCCTTCATGTGCTGCAGATACAAACACTTATTTCTTAGTGTGTGACTTACTTTATGCTTTTTTATGGCATTTATGATAAACACAAGTTCCTAATTTTAATGCCATAAAACATATATATATTTATGGTTCATGATTCTATCTAGTCTAAAAAAAATCCTTCTTACACAAAGAAAAAGTAGTTTTTATTTGTATTCTAAATTTTAAAAAACAATTTTGTCTTTGACTTAAGTTTTTAACCCACACAGGTTATTTTTCATCGTGGTTAGAGTTTGGTACCCAAATTTATTTTTCCGTTATGTAAAACATATTCTCTCTAACTGAAAGTCCATTTTTTACCTGACATGTAATTAAAACTCCATCATAAATCAAGTTTCTGTATATATGTGAGTCTGCTTCCGGTCTCTCCAATCTGTATCATTAGTCATTTTGTCGAACTCTGTGTCATACTACACCGTCTTAAATTGTTTTATATCTTTACAAGAAGTCTTGGTAGCTGGCTGACTAATCCTCGTACTTTATTCTTCTTACAAATATCTTCACTATTCTGTGTCCTTTCGTAGTTCATATACATTTCTGAATTAACTTTGCATGTCTACAACGTTATAGATTTGAATCTATACATTCGTTTAGGAAAAACTGGCTCTTTTGCCATTGATTCTTTCATATGATGAACATGAGCTCTTCTTTTCTCTAGGTCCTCTTTAACATTTGTCAAGAGATTTTATAATGTTCTCCATAAGATTGCACATATTTTTATTAGCTTAATTCCCAAGTAGTGCACATTTTTCTGCAATATTATGTAGTAGGTAAGAGAACAGACTTTGGAAATCCCAGCTCTTCCATTTTCTGATTGTATGACCTTGGAAAAATCACTTAGCCTCATTGTGCCTTGGCTTTATCATCTATAAAAAGGAAATATTTATATGCCAAACGCTTGGAATTGTTGTGAGGACTAAATGTATTCTAAATTGTTCACAACACTGCCTGGCACAAATAAATGTAACGTGTTTGCTATTATTATGTTGAGGAGAACATTTTTCAGAAAAGATTAATTCATGCCTGAAAAATATGTACATTTTTTGCATTTATTGGGAAGAATAGTCCATAGCTGTACACTCTATCAGCTTTTTAACCATATTGTTCAAATCATCTACATGCTTAAAAAATGTATTACCTAATTGATCTATCAATTACCATTATGTTAATAGATTTGTCAAACACTACCTCTAATTCTGTCATTTTTGTTTTCTGCAATTTGAGATGATGAGTTGAGATGCATCCAAGTTCAGAAATGTTTCTTTCTTCCTGGTCAGTTTAGCTTTTAAAAAAATTTTAGAGAGTCCATAGGGTCTCAGGTCATGGCGGTCCCGGGGCCCAGTCCCAGGGCCCGAGCCCAGAGCTGGTGCCAGAGCAATTGGTGATCTACCAGGTTGGCTTGATCCCCAGTCAGTACTATGGGGTGCTGGGAAAAAAAGACTTGGAAGCATTTAAGACTCTGACATTCCTGGCTGTCATGCTCATTGTTCTGAACTCCACGGGCCGTGTGTACTACACTCTCAACGTGCTGCGGGATGACATCGATAACCCGGACCAGCGCATCAGCCAGGCTGTGGAGCGATTCTGCCGGCAGCTCAGCAGCATGGCCAGCAAGCTGATCGTCTCCCCCTTCACCCTCGTCTACTACACTTACCAGTGCTTCCAAAACACAGGCTGGCTTGGGCCTATGAGCATCTTCGGATATTTCATCCTGGGGACTCTGGTGAACAAAACTTTGATGGGGCCCATTGTGACGAAGCTGGTGCATTAGGAGAAGCTGGAGGGAGATTTTAGGTTCAAGCACATGTAGATTCGTGTGAATGCTGAGCCTGCTGCTTTCCACAGAGCTGGGCATGTAGAGCACATGAGGACAGGCTGCAGAGACTCCTTCAGACCCAGAAGGAGCTGATGTCCAAGGAGCTCTGGCTGTACAACGGCACCAACACCTTTGACTATCTGGGCAGCATCGTGAGTTACGTTGTCATCGCAATCCCCATTTTCAGTGGGGTCTATGGAGCCCTGAGTCCCGCAGAGCTTAGTATCCTGGTCAGCAAGAATGCCTTTGTGTGCATCTACCTCATCAGCTGCTTCACTCAGCTCATCGACCTGTCCACAACGCTCTCCGATGTGGCTGGCTACATGCACGGGATTGGGCAGCTTCGGGAGACGCTGCTGGACATGTCCCTGAAGTCACAGGACTGCGAGATCCTGGGCGAGAGAGAGTGGGGCTTGGACAAAGGCCCGGGGATGGCCAGCAGCAGAGCCAGCAGTCATGGCATTTCTCCTTGAGCGGATCTCCATCTTTGCTCCCTCATCTGAGAAACCCCTAAGCAAGGATCTGAGCCTACAGATCTCCGAGGGACAGAGCCTGCTCATCACAGGCAACACGGGCACTGGCAAGACCTCCTTGCTCCGGGTTCTGGGCGGCCTCTGGACGAGCACACGGGGCTCAGTGCAGATGCTGACGGACTTTGGGCCCCATGGGGTGCTATTCCTGCCACAAAAGCCATTCTTTACTGATGGGACCCTTTGGGAGCAGGTGATATATCCCCTGAAGGAGATTTACCCTGACTCAGGTTCCACTGATATGAGAGGATCTTGAGATTCTTGGAATTGACAGGCCTGTCCAGCTTGGTGGCAAGGACAGAGGGTCTGGACCAGCAGGTGGATTAGAACTGGTATGATGTTCTGTCCCCGGGGAAGATGCAATGGCTGTCCTTTGCCCGACTCTTTTACTTGCCGCCGAAGTACGCAGTGCTTGATGAAGCCACCAGTACTCTGACAGAGGAGGTGGAGAGCGAGCTCTATCGCATCGGCCAGCAGCTGGGGATGACGTTCATCAATGTGGGACATCGACAGAGCCTTGAGAAGTTTCATTCCTTGGTTCTGAAACTCTGTGGAGGAGGAAGATGGGAACTGATGAGAATCAAAGAGGAATGAAGCTCGAGCTTTTGGAAGGAGAGCCACACTCTGGTGGATCGGCAGCCCTCAGAGAGACCAGGAGGCCTCACGGGGAAGAACGAGCCCAGGTTGGCCACATAGGTCCCGTGCAGGAGCCCTGGCAGTGGTGGGCTTAGCCCACGTCTGGGTCTCTGGGGGGGACACTGAGCCTCCCAGGGTTCAGCCTCCCAGGACTCTACTGCCTCAGCCAGAGCTTCCATATACTTGAAGTGCTGATTACCTACAAATGATTTCAGATCATGTTTGCTAAAGAGAAATCTGGAGGTGTGAGATCTGTAAGAAAAGAAAGGTCAGGTTGGAAAGAAATCTCTTGGAGTTAAGACATCTGGAAATCTTTTAATCAGTTAAATTGTGCAGCAATAGATTTTTAACTTTAATCAAAAGACCATTTAAGTTTTTTTATATAAGCTTTTTACAAAGAAAAGCTAAACATTAAAAATAATTGCAGCTTTTTCTCTTCTTTATCATTAAAAAACTTTAGTAACCGTCATTATTTACTGTGATATTGTTTGTCCAAATATATTTTTTATTTGAAAATATAGCTATACCAGCTTTCTCTAAGTATTTTGTGGCATATCTTTTGCCAATCTTTTACTTTCAACTTTTCTGAACTGTTATGTTTTAGATGTTTTTCTTATAACTTCTTAAAGCTTCTAATTGCAAATGTTTCCTGTACATTTTTGGTATAGCTGGATTATTATTGCTTTACAAGTTGTGGTGGTTCTCCTTCACATTTTCATTTTTGTCACTTTCTATCTTTTGTTTAATTTACACTTATAAATTATTTACTTACAATTATTTATATATTTGTATTTAATTACATTCATCATACTATGCCTCTTTTTTTTTGCCTTTTCTGTTTCTTCTTCCCTTTTTAAAAACCTTTTAAGTGAATTGACTATTTTTCTCATTCCATCTTTTTCTCTATGCTGAATTAGAAGTAATATATACTATTTCTATATTTCTATTCTTTTAGTGCTTATCTTAGAAATTCTAGTTTAACCATTTCATAATTAATTCTTTTACTTTCCTTAAACAATAAAAGGACTCAAGAACACTTAAACTGTATCCACTCTCCGACTGATTCAGGTGTTTCCTTTATAAACATTTAAATTTCTTCTGGCTTTATTTTAACTTTTTAAGCCATTATTATAAGTTGCTATGTACATTCCAGATTTGTTTAGATTTTCTTTGCTTTTAATTCCTTTTTAAATCACAGACCTTCCATCTGAGTTTCTTCTGAATTTGCACATCCTTTTAAACATTTTTTTATTATTATAAGTTCGGGGAGACATATGCAGGTTGTGCAGGTTTGTTACATAGGTAAACGTACGTCATGGTGGCTTGCTGTACCCTTCAACCCATTACCTAGCTATTAAGCTCAGCATGCATTAGCTATTTTTTCCCGATGCTCTCCTTTTTCCCACTTATAAGTGAGAACATGTGGGGTTTGGTTTTATGTTCCTGCCTTAGTTTGCTAAGGCTAATGGCTTCCAGCTCCTTCCATGTGCATCTTTTAAAGTTTCCTTTAGTAACAGTCTGCTATTGGTGAAATACTTAGGTTTTTTTGTTTGTCTGAAAATATCTTAATTTTATCCTTGTTCTGAGAAGATATTTTCCCTGCATATAGAACTCTAGGTTTGCAGATGTTTTGTCTCAGCACAATAAAGATATCTTTCCACTATGTATTTACTGATCCATAATATATATACAATACATAAGAAAGAGGGTTATTCCTGCGTCTGCGTATCAGTACTTTCATCAGTTCCATAATATTCTGTCTTTATCTTTGTATTTCATAACTCTTATCTCCTAGTTTTTATTTCTCTGTCTCTCTGTGTGCATTCTAGATAATTCTGTCTAATCTATCTTCTAGTTCACTAATTTCCAGTTGAGTAATTTCCCTACTCAGTTATGTCCAATCTGTGGTTAAATGCAGCCATTGAATTTTAATTTCAATTATTATAGCTTTTATGTTTATAAGTTCTTCTATATGTTAGTTATTTTTATACTAACTCTTTACTTATATTTGCAATTCCTTCTCATATTTCTTCTGTTACATTTAATCTCTATATGTTTCTAATGGCTTTGCAATTATGCTATTTTTCTTTTTCTATTGCTGGATCTCACTCATGATGCATTGTTTCTTTGTGTGTTTTGTAAAATTTGACTCTAAGCTCATTCTAACTTAATCTCTGTTACCCTTTGAGACCTGGGTTTCTGCAGATAGAAAGTGTATTTGTTTCTGGCAAACTTCGGAGGATATCACCCCCCTAGAAGTCCTTTAAGGTTTATTATCAGCTTGAACTATTTTAGATACAGTTCACAGTCAGGGTAAATTTGAACTGCAAACATCTGTGAGGTTTGCATGAGAGCCAATTTGTTACTGGTACATTCTCAAGTGAGACTTTTTTTCTTTTCACTCAGGCCAAAATGTTTAATAGGCAATTGTTTCTGTTTGAACGTGTCCCCCAAAAAGCATGTGTTGGAAACTTAATCCCTCCAATAGAGCAGTGTTAGGAGGTGGACCTAATGAGAGACTATTGGGCCATGAGGGCTGTGTTCTCACAAATCCATTAATACTGTTGCCCTGGGAGTGGGTTTGCTATTGCAGCAGTGCGTTCATTATAAGATGGTGAGCTTGATCCCTTTTTCTCTGTCTCTCTTTTGCCCTCTCTTTGCCCTTCTACCATGGGATGCTGTAGCAAAAAGGTTCTTCACCAGATGCCAGCCCCTCCATCTTAGACTTGTCAGCTTTCAGAACCATAAGGCAAATAAATTTCTTTTAAACTGTATTATAAATTACCCAGGCTTGGTATTCTGTCCTAGCTGTGTAAATGGACTAAGACAGCAATTTTGTTTACAATCCCTTGGGAGGGGCATGGTGCAGTTCTTGTTCATCAAGAGTATAGTCGTCGGGTTCCCAGCTTCATTCTTGTGGTCTCCTATTAGACTCTACACCTTGGGCTTTGTCTTCTGTTCTTCAAGCATTATGAAACTGTCAACATTGAGGCTTAGGTTCACTTAAATCAGTAAATACATTCGAGGTTAAAATCTACTCCCTTAATTGCCAAAACAAGAAAGCAACCAAGAAGTCCGTCAGTAGGTGAATAGATAAATGCACTAGGGTGCCTCTAGACAATGGAATACCATTTAGTGCTGAAAGAAATAAGCTGTCAAGCCATGAAAAATCATGGAACAAGCATAAATAACATTACTAATGGAAAGAAGCCAGTCTAAAAAGACTATATCCTGTACGATTCCAACTATATGAAAATACAAAATTATGAAGAAAATAAAAAGATCACTGGGTCTCAGAGGTTATTGTGGCAGAACGGATGAAAAACTAGGGAACAGAGGATTTTTGGGGTAGTAAAACTACTCTGTGTGATACTATAATGGTAGATGCCATTATATATTTGTAAAAAAAAAAAACGCAGAATGTACACCAAGAGTGAACCCTGGTGTCAACTATGGACTTTGAGAGAAATGATGTGTTAATACAGTTTCACCAACTGTAACAAATACACCTCTCTGGTGGGGGATGTTGATAATAGAAGAGGCTATGCATGTGTGAAGGAAGGATGGAAATTCCCTGTACTTTCTGCTAAATTTTTCTGTGAACTTAAATCTGCCTCCCCAAAATAACATCTATTAAAACGTAAAAAAAAAAACAAACAAAAAAACCACCATCCTTCTTGATTTTTCTTCTTCTAATTCTTGCCTTCATTTGTTTTGTCCTCTTAATATTTACTGTTATTTTGTCCTCTTGTTAGTGTGTTTAACAAAAATAAGTCTATAAGCATCATTATTTGTTTTCAGCAGACATGTGTTTCAGAGTACCTAGCACCACATACTGGCAAATATGAAACTTCCATTTTTTTTGAGTCATACTCCTTGAATCTTTCTTTCCTGAGTATTAGTATTGTTTTCCATAAGAAGACTATTAAGCCCTCTTTCATATGGGTTAGGACTCCATCATATGGGCAGGCCCTTATGCTTATCTTCCGGACATGTCCTGATGTAGCTGGGTACTAGGCTGAATATATTATAGGGCCTTAAGCTGGGATTGTCCCTGTCTACCATTAAAACACTATAAGCTCAAGTATGATACGTGTTGAGATAGAGATGCAGAGATCTCAGTGTAGTCAGAGGGTGGAAGAGAAGAGCACTTCTGGGTGATAGAAAGAGACTGTGGTAAACACATTGTTTGAAATGTGTGCATTTATGTGGCAAATGGGCAATGAGTACTTCTTACTTGCAAAGTTCTGTAATCAACACTGAGATACAAAGCTGAATACATTTTCTCTCCTCTTTGGAAGTTCATAGTTCGTTAAATCTTGAATCATAGGTAGAATTTTAATTAGGATAGTAAATGAAGTGGCATAGATTTTCTTGTGAGGAGGAAGAGGAATCTCTACAACACAGCTGGGGAATAGTTCCTACTTCAGTTTGGCCAGGACGTCAGATGCGTGGGTGGAATAGTAGAAGAGTTGGGGGAAATGTTGTTTGACATCACATTACAGAGAGCCTGTAGTGTCAATCTGTAAGCATGTAATAATGTGTTTAATGACTTATATTAAGGTGATTCATCAGGCAGTAATGTACCAGATGAATTCAAGGGGGTAGAACAGTTAGGAAAGAGATTATGTGGTTTCAAACTGTAGCAGCAACAAAGGGAGTAGGAAGGAAGGGGGAAAAGAACCCTGAAGAGAAAACCTAAACCTGGATAACTGGCAAAACGATAAAGTCATTAACCACCTTGGGAAGAAGTTCAGATTTGTGAAGAGTCATCAAGACAAACTCGCCCATCTGGAGATCTGGTTCTGGTGCCAGCACAAAGAACTTCGGGCACTAAACTCCACAGCTGAAAAGCTTGGCTGCACTCCACTGAATCAATCAATTCCACTTTTTTCTTGATTTTTAATTAATATTTTCTAGTAAACAGGATGATCAGATAGGAGAGAAAGAAAACAGATGAGCAGATTTTTATGGTATATCTATTATTTATTTTATTAAGCATGATTATTTGTATTTTAAAATCATGTTTATTTTTCTTTTTTTATTTTTAATTTATTTCTTTAACTTTAGGTGCATACTATATCTGGCATTTCTCCCCATGTTATGCCTCCCCACCCTCCCTTCCCTCCCCATGCCCTGCTGTCTCTCCCCTATCCCCCACCAACTGCCCCCAGTGTGTGATGCTCCTCTCTCTGAGTCCACATGTTCTCATTGTTCAACACCTACTTATGAGTGAGAACACGCGGTGTTTGGCTTTCTGTTCTTGTGTCAGTTTGCTGAGAATGATAGTTTCGAGATTCATCCAAGTCCCTACAAAGGACATGAACTCATTGTTTTTTATGGCTGCATAGTATTCCATGGTGTATATATACCACATTTTCTTTGTCAAGTCTATCACTGATGAGCATTTTGGTTGGTTGCAGGTCTTTGCTATTGTACACAGGGCTGCAATGAACATACGTGTGCATGTGTCTTTATAGTAGAACGATTTATATTTCTTTGAGTATATGCCCAGTAATGGGATTGCTGGGTCAAATGGAATTTCTATTTCTAGATCCTTTAGAAATCACCACACTGTCTTCCACAGTGGTTGAACTAATTTACACTCCCACCAATTCTGTAAGAGTGTTCCTATTTCTCCGTATCCTCTCTAGCATCTGTTGTCTCCAGATTTTTTAATGATCACCATTCTAACCAGTGTGTGATGATATCTCAATGTGGTTTTAATTTGCATTTCTCTAATGGCCAGTGATGATGAGCATTGTTTCATATGTTGGTTGGCCTCATATACGTCTTCTTTGGAAAAGTGTTTGTTCATATCCTTTGCTCACTTTTGAATGGGGTTGTTTGTTTTTTCTTGTATATCTGTTTTAGTTCTTCGTAGATTCTGGTTATTAGCCCTTTGTCAGATGGGTAGATTGCAAAAATTTTGTCCCATTCTGTTGGTTGCCAATTTGCTCTAATGATGGGTTCTTTTGCTGTACAGATGCTCTGAATTTTAATTAGATCCCATTTATCTATCTTGGCTTTTATTGCCATTGCTTTCAGTGTTTTAGTCATGAAGTCCTTGCCTATGCCTATGTCCTGGATTGTTTTGCCTACATTGTCTTCTATTGTTTTTATGGTGTTAGGCTTTATGTTTAAATCTTTGATCCATCTGTAGTTAATTTTAGTGTAAGGTGACAGGTAGGGGTCCAGTTTCTGCTTTCTGCACATTGCTAGCCAGTTTTTCCTACACCATTTATTAAACATGGAGTTATTTCCCCATTGCTTATTTTTGCCAGGTTTGTCAAAGATCAGATGGTTGTAGATGTGTGGTGCTTCTTCTGGGGCCTCTGTTCTGTTCCACTGGTCAATGTCTCTGTTTTGGTACCAGTACCATGCTGTTTTGATTACTGTAGTCTTGTAGTATAGTTTGAAGTCCGGCAGTGTGATGCCTCCGGCTTTGTTCTTTCTGCTTAGGATTGTCTTGGCTATGCGGGCTCTCTTGTGATTCCATATGAAATTTAAAGTGGTTTTTTCCAGTTCTGTGAAGAAGGTCATTGGTAGCTTGACGGGGATAGCATTGAATCTATATATTACTTTGGACAATATGGCCATTTTCACAATATTAATTCTTCCTAACTATGAGCATGGAATGTTTTTCCATCTGTTTGTGTCCTCTCTTATTTCATTGAGCAGTGGTTTGTAGTTCTCCTTGAAGAGGTCCTTTACATCCTTTGTTAGTTGTATTCCTAGGTATTTTCTTCTCTTTGTAGCAATTGTGAATGGTAGTTAGCTCTTGACTTGGCTCTCTGTTTCTCTGTTATTGGTATATAGAAATGCTTGTGATTTCTGCACATTGATTTTTTATCCTGAATCTTTGCTGAAGTTGCTTATCAGTTTGGGAAGGTTTTCGGCTGAGATGATGGTGTCTTCTAAATATACAATCATGTCATCTGCAAATAGAGACAGTTTGACTTCCTCCTTTCCTAATGGAATATGCTTTATTTCTTTTTCTTGCCTGATTGCTCTGGCTAGAACTTCCAATACTATGTTGAATAGGAGTGGTGAGAGAGGGCATCATTGTTTAGTGTCTGATTTCAAAGGGAATTCTTCCAGCTTTTGCCCATTCAGTACGATATTGGCTGTACTGAATGATTACATTCAGTTTTAGCATAAAGGGCTGTTGTTTTTAGCATGAAGGGCTGTTGAATTTTGTCGAAGGCCTTCTCTGCATCTATTGAGATAATCATGTGGTTTTTGTCTTTGGTTCAGTTTATGTGATAGATTACATTTATGGATTTGCATATGTTGAACCAGGCTTGCATCCCTGGGATGAAGCCTACTTGATCGAGATGGATAAGCTTCTTGATATGCTGTTGTAATCTGTTTGCCAGTATTTTATTGACAATTTTTTAGTTGAGTCTCTGCCTGGTTTTGGTATCAGGATGATGTTGGTCTCATAAAATGAGTTAGGGAGTATTCCCTCCTTTTGTATTGTTTGATACAGTTTCAGAAGGAATGGAATCAGCTCCTCTTTGTACATCTGGTAGAATCCGGCTGTGAACCCGTCTGGACCTGGACTTTTTTTGGTTGGTAGGCTGTTGATTGCTGCCTCTACTTCAGCCCTTGTTATTGGTCTATTCAGAGTTTCAACTTCCTCCTGGTTTAGTCTTGGTAGACTACAAGTGTCTAGGAATTTATCCATTTCTTCCTGGTTTACTGGTTTACGTGCATAGAGCTGTTTGTAGTAATCTCTGATGGTAGTTTGTATTTCTGTGGGATCAGTGGTGATATACATTTTATCATTTTTTATTGCATCTATTTGATTCTTCTCCCTTTTCTTTTTTATTAATCTGGCTGGTGGTCTGTCTATTTTGTTGATCTTTTCAAAAAACCAGCTCCTGGATTTATTGATTTTTTGAAGGGTTTTTGCATTTCCATTTACTTCAGTTTGGCTCTGATCTTAGTTATTTCTTGTCTTCTACTATCTTTTGAGTTTTTTTGATCTTCCTCCTCTAACTCTTTCATTTTTGATGATAAGGTATCAATTTTAGATCTTTCCTTGTTTGTCATGTGGGCATTTATTGCTATAAATTTCCCTCTTGACTCTGCTTTAAAGGTGTCCCGGAGATTCTGGTAAGTTGTGTCTTCGTTCTGATTGGTTTTGAAGAATGTCTTTATTTCTGTATTCAAGTGATACACTGTGTATCTGGACTGGAGTGCCAGAGGGGGAGCCTCCAACTGTCTGGTCAGATGCACTTTCTGGGTGAAACAGCACCCCTCCCCTCCTCAGTCTGCCTTGAGTGGGCTTTGCTCACTGTCGGACCAGACCTGTTGAAATGCACCTGGTATCTCAGTTGGAGCCAGGAGGTCTCTGGATTTCTGTGTCTCTGTCACTGGGTGTTGTGCGCTGGAGTTGTATCTATTCAGCCATCTTGGATCGCTTGAATATATATGTTTTAAACTACATTTAAATTTAATAAATGAGCATAAATAAGAAATACATGAAAAAACAATTTGCTTCCTTCTCTACTTTTAAAACTGACAAACACCCAGGATTTAAGTGCTTATTTATCTAGTGTTACTGGAGTGCCAGTAGTACTCAATAAGAAATCTTTTTATATTTCTATTTATGCTGTATATGAATATATGGAAATTTGCGAACCTCTATTATACCCCAGATTGACTGGTAAGAATGAAAATGAGTTACAAACTACCAATGTGGTCACCTTGTTTTCAGTATTAGAATGTATTATGACTTAACAGAATCAACAAATAAGAGCTTATACATTTTCTGTATACTAGCTATGTGTGGAGCACTCTTCTGGCACCTTTATTTGCATTAATTGCTTCAATTTTATCAAAACCCTATAATTTTGGCAGTATTATTCTCAGTGTACAGCTGAGGAGTCAAGCACACGGAGATCAAGGAACTGTATTCAGGTCATTCAGCCCATAAGTGGCTGAACTAAGATTCAACCAGGAACCACCTGGTGCTGAGTTTCAATCTTAATCATCATGCCATACACGTTCTAACCCAATCCTTGTTTTCATTCCTGACCTCACATTTTAGATTTGAATTTTCTAATTTAGTAAAATAAAGAGAAATTAAAATACCACTTTTTTTTCAACCCTTAGCAACTATGTAGAACTTGATTTTTAAAGTACTTATTACAAAGTCCAAAACAAATAATTTGGTAAATGGATTCTAACCATAATATCCCTCTTATGACTTAAAAAAGGCAATAATTTTACTTTTAAAATATATTGAATTTTTATATTAGAAGCTAAAATGAGCCTATTATTATTTAGAAAATTTGTGGTCTGCATGCCCATCATCATCCATTTAGTTATCTAAAGTTTCTGAAAGTGGCAGAAACACTAATATAAAAATACTTTTACTAATTGAATACTTAAATGATATTAAGTTTTCTCAGTGACTAAAATGAAATAGGTTGAAATTACTGGTCAGTCACTTACAAGGTGGTTTTAAATATTATTTACTGAATATGTGAAATTTTTTTTTAAATTTAATAAATTGTATTTATTGCTTTTTCATATCTATTTAAAAAATAAAAATTTCTGTTACTAGAAATCTATAAATTTTATTCAACCATAATTATAGTCCTAATCTTAAAAAATTCTGTATAATTAGGAGTATGCAAAGCTTATTCTCTGCGCTTAGAAAATAAACTACTGCTTTCCAGTAAATCCAGTGTGGTAATTGTGACTCAAAATCATAAGCTATTAAAATATTAACAATATCCTTTAGATGAAAGTTTATGTACCTGCATGTTCAAGTTGTTTAACTTAATAATTCAGAAATTAACTTTTATAAACCATTAAACGTAGACTAAAAATAAAAAATATTATTTTCAGTTTTTAAATATTATTCTTTCTTCCTTTTTGAGATGGAGTCTTGCTCTGTCACCAAGTCTGAAGTGCAGTGATACAATCTCAGCTCACTGCAACCTCCACCTCCTGGGTTCAAGCAATGCTCCTGCCTCAGCCTTCTCAGTAGCTGAGATTACAGATGCACACCACCAGGCCGAGCTAATTTTTTTTATTTTTAGTAGAAATGGGATTTCATTATGTTGGTTAGGTTGGTCTGAAACTCCTGACCTCATCCTCCCACCTTGGCGTCCCAAAGTGCTGGGGTTACAGCTGTGAGCCACCATGCCTGGCCAATATCATTGTTTCTAGTTGACATACCATTAGATTTTAGATGCTGTCTCTGTAGAAACTAAAAATGCCATGATTAACTCTGCTTGATTTTCTGCCTTCCTCTTTTACATGAACACAGCAGCACATGAGAGGCCATTAATGCCACATTTATGTTGTTGAGATGGAGTCACGCTTGTTGTCCAGGCTGGAGTGCAGTGCTGCCATCTTGGCTCACTGCACCCTCCTCCTGGGCTCAAGCGATCTTCTGCCTCAGGCTCTTGAGTAGGTGGGATTACAGGTGTGCACAAGCATGCGGAGCTAATTTTGTATTTTTAGTAGAGATAGGGTTTCACCATATTGGCCAGTTTGGTCTCAAACTTTTGACATAAGGTGATTCACCTACCGTGGCCTCCCAAAGTGCTGGGGTTACAAGCATGAGCCATTGTGACTGGCCAGAAATGCTACATTTTGATTCAAACACACCAATACCCTTCTAGGGAGAAGATATGTGTGAGCATATTAACTTGAAATTAACGCCATCTTTTGTTGAAGTAGAGACTTCTTTTTTTTTTTTTTGAGACGGAGTTTCACTCATGTTACCCAGGCTGGAGTGCAATGGCGCGATCTCGGCTCACCGCAACCTCCGCCTCCTGGGTTCAGGCAATTCTCCTGCCTCAGCCTCCTGAGTAGCTGGGATTACAGGCACGCGCCACCATGCCCAGCTAATTTTTTGTACTTTTAGTAGAGACGGGGTTTCACCATGTTGACCAGGATGGTCTCGATCTCTTGACCTCGTGATCCACCCGCCTCGGCCTCCCAAAGTACTGGGATTACAGGCTTGAGCCACCGCGCCCGGCCCTGAAGTAGAGACTTCTATATGGCAAATAATAAAGCAAAAAATCTGACACTGCAATTGAATCAGAAAAGTATTCTACAAATACTTTCTAACCCATTGTTCTTTTTTCACCAGAATGACTGTGATGCAGTGAGCATTTGCAGCAGTGTGGTCTTGAATAACCCACTCTTTAATATAAGACTCTTTACATTATTTTAATGTTTCCTTTTCCTAATTCAGAAATTTAGCATAATTTTCATAGCCTCACATTTTCAAAAATGGTTCATTCTTTTAAAAAATGTGATTAAACAACATCATTTTTCCCAAAAAAGAGTAGTGTTGCAAATTAACGATATAGTCTACTGTACAAAAATGTAGAGTCATTTATTTTAGCTGCATAGTTAGGAATAAAACATTTCTCAAGCTATAGGCCAAGAGTTTTTAGAGATACCAGCTTATAAAATGTAAAGAGACCTGGTAACCAAACATTCATTCCTATGGCCTAAGGAGTGAGTAATTCTGTCTTTGGTTATACCCACACTAGTCAAGGAATGTGCCACACTCTAAGCTTGAATTATGAGTCCTTTATTTATGCCGGCAACTGAAAGGTGGCTAATGCCCCAAATTCTCTCGGCCCCTAAGAAAAAGTTAGGTGGCCTTTTATATCCTACTTTTAAAAGGGAGGTGGAACCTAGCTAAAGCAAATTTTTTGCAGAAGCAGAGTAAGCAAAAAGTTAAAAGATAAACTAGTACATGAGAACTAAAACAGCGCCAGGTGCAAGGGGTAAAGCTGTCATGAAAGTCATACAACTTATAGATAATGGGGGCTCTGGGAACTCGACAGCACCTGCAATCCCAGGCTCTGTTGGTACCACCTAACTCGGCCTCTTATCAGCAAATGCATTCCTGGAGGTGCTCAGTGTCACCGTGCCCCAGCTACATACTACAGTTACATACTTAATGATGGGAAGATAACTAAAATGAAGGAGCTAAGATGGAGTCTATCTGGCTCAAGAAGCTAACATGAAGCATGAACAGCTTTTAGTCTGAGAAAGCGAGAGTTGGTTTTAGTTGGCAAAAAGCAGGTTCTCACACTTTCACCCCTAATTACAACTATTGGCCCAGAACCGAAGAAATGTAACATGTCATTATACCACAAAGCATTTTATTATTTTTATTTTAAATTCAGAAGGTACTTGAGCAGATTTGTAACATAGGTATATTGCATGTTGAGGTTTGGGTGCTTAATAATGCCATTGCCCACATAATATACATCATGTCTAATAGTGTCTCAATACTTGTCTCCCTTCTTTTTTTCCTGTTTTTAAAATTCCCATTGCTTATCGTTTCCTTCTTTGTTTCCATGTGCACCCAATGTTCAGCTCCCACATATAAGTGACAACATGTCATTTTTTTTCTGATTTGTATTAATTTGTTTAGGATAATGGCCTTCTGCTGTACACCTGTTGCTGCAAAAATAATTATTTTTTTTGTCTGGCTGCATAGTAATGCATGATATATAAGTACCTCATTATTCTTATTCTATCTAAGATTCATAAGTACCTAGTTTAATTCTATGTCTTTGCTTTTGTGCATAGTGCTGCAATAAATGTGTTTGTTAAGTGTCTTTTGGTAAAATATTTATTCTCCTTTGGGTATATACCCACTGAAGAGATTGACGGGTCAAACGACAATTTTATTTTTAGTTACTTGAGAAATTTTCAAACTGCTTTCCAAAGGGGCTGAATTAATTTGCATTCTCACCAACAGTGTATAAAAATTTTCTTTTCCTCAAAACTTCAACATATTATTTTTTCACTAATTTAATAACAGCAATTCTAAATGTGTATAATGGTATCACATTGTCATTTTGATGTACATCACTCTGACGACTATAAATACTGAGCAATTTTTTTGCATGTTTATTGACAGCTCTTGCATCTTCCTTTGAGAAGTGAGTATTTCATTTGTATCCTTTCTTAAATTAACTTTCTCATAAATTCTGTATGTTAACTCTTTTTATATGCAGTTTACAAACATTTAATTCCATATTGTAAGTTGTCTGTTTACTTGGTTAATAGTTTCTTTTGCAGTGTAGAAGCTCTTTAATTAGATGGCGATTTTTGGTTTTTATGTTGCACTCACTTTTAAAATGTTAGTTATAAATTTTCTTTAGGGGTCAGTATCTAGAATACTTTCTAGGTGTTCATCCAGGATTTTTATAGCTTGAAGTCTCAGTTAAGTTCTTAATCTATCTTCAGTTATGTTTTTTATATGGTAAGAAGTAGGAGTTCGGTTTTCTTCTTATGCATATAACTGACCAGTTTTCTCAGTACCATTTATTGAATAAGGAGTTAATTCCCACTCATTTATTTCTGTTGACTTTGTCAAAAATAAGTTGGTTGTAGAGGTGTAGCTTTATTTCAGGGCTCTCTCAACTATTCCAGGGAGATATATCTATATTTGTCTATATCTATATCTATTATTGTAACAGAATCATGTTATACTGGTAACTGTAGCTTGTTGTACAGTTTGAACTCAGGTAATCTTAGGTCTCCAGGTTCATACTTTTAGTGTAAAGTTGCCTTGGCTATTTGGGCTGTTTTATTCTTTTATATAAATTTTAGAAAAGTTTTTTTTTTTTAATTCTATGAAAAATGGAATTGATAGTTTGATAGAAATAGCACTGAATCTGCAGGTTGCTTTAGTCAGCCTGGACATTTAAATTATATTGATTATTATTTCATGAGCATGGAATGCTTTTCCATTAATATTTGTGTCATCTCTGACTTCTTTCAGCAGTATTTTTTAGTTCTGCTTGTAGAGCTATTTTACTTCTTTGATGTAATGTATTTCTAGGTATTATTTTTGTTAGTGTCTGTTGTAAATAGAATGGTTTTTAATTTTGTTCTCAGCTTCAATGTCATTAGTGTGCGGAAATGCTACTCATTTGTGTATATTGATTTTGTATTCTGATACTTTGCGAAAGTCATTTTTAGGCTTAGGAACCTTTTGGTGAAATCTAGGTAGAAAATTATGTCATCAGTGAAGATAATATGACTTTCTCTATTCTTATATAAATGCCTTTTATTTCTTCACTTTGTTAAATTGCTCTGACTAGGATTTAAAGAACTATGTTGAATAGGAGTGTTTACAGTAGATATTCTGGTCTTATTTCTGTTTATGTAAAGCGCGCATCCACATTTGCCTGTTCAGTATAATGTTGGCTGAGAATCTGTAATAGATGGCTTTTATTATTTTAAGGTACGTTTTGTCATTGCCTAGTTTGTTGAGAATATTTTCATAAATAAATACTCGATTCTCTTGAGTGCTTTTTTTGCATCTATTTTGATAATCATATAATTTTTTGCTATTATTTTTACAAGGTAAATTGCACTTACTGACACGTATAATGAAACATTCTTGAATACATGAATAAATCTCACGCGATTGTGGCAAAATGCTTTTTTACAAACCCATCTTGCTAGTATTTCATGTAGAATTTGTGTTTTAATGTTTACAGAAATATTGGCCTGTGGTTTTCTTCTGTTGTTGTGTCTTCACTAGATTCTAGTATCAAGATAATACTGAGTTAATATAATGAGTTAGGGTGAAATCTTACCTTGATTTGTTGGAATACATTCAGTAGAGTTAGTACCAGCTCATCTTTATATATGTGGTGGAATTTGGCTGTGAATTCATCTAATCCAGGGTTTTTTATGGTTGGTACATTTTGTATTATTTATTCAATCTCATTTTACATTTTATACATTTTTGCTCTATTCAACTTTTGTTTCTTCTGGTTCTATCTTGGAAAGCTGTGTATATTCTGAAGATTATTTTTTATATGTTTTGTAGTTTGCATACATAGGGATATTCATAGCAGTCTTTAATTTTTTTTGTATTTATGTATAATTAGTCATGATTTCACTCTAAAATTTAAATAGATGCAGAATAAAAGTTTGCCACAGTTTAGCATCCCCTTATGATAGATAAATCTCTAAAAAAATTAGATATGGGAAAAAATTATCTCAAGCCAATAAATCTCATGTATAGGAAAAAAAAAAGCACACCTAAGAACGTACTAAACAGGAAAATCTGTAAGCTTTTGCTCTATGAGCTAGAACAAGGATGTCCACTTTCTTCAGTCTTACCAAACATAGTACAAAATGTCCAAGACAGAGATATTAGAGAATAAAATCAAAAGAATTCAGATTCAATTTAAAAAATTAAATTATCCTGTTTGAAGATGATATAATCTTATGTATAGAAAAGTTGAACACTTTACTAAAAACTAACAGAACTACTAAACCAATTCGTTGAACTTGCAGAACACAAAAGTGTCAGGTCTCCATATGCAAGCCTGGAGCCTGAAAGTCTGAAGTCCTGCTTGTCTTGGCTAATGTCTCCCACCCACGGCCTACATTTGCCATTGTCCCTGATTGCCCAGTGAATCTTCCCTGACAAGCCCCTCACCCAACCCTGCCATCTTAACTGTTCTTATGATAATGTAAATACCTCTCACCTAACCCTGCCATTGTAACTGAACTTGTGGTCCTGTATACTCCTTGCCCCTACACCCCACCACTGTAACTGAACTACTCTTCAACCCCCCCACTCCCCAAAAAACTACCCAAACCTACAAACCAACGTCTATCCTACTGCCCTTTGCTAATGCCCTTTTGGCCTTAGCCCACCTGCACCCAGGTGAATAAACAGCCATGTTGCTCACACAAAGCCTGTTTGGAAGTTCTCTTTATTCAAAGTGCATGTTTTTCAACAAAAAGCAATATCCTAAAGTCAGTAGGATTTCTGTACATACACTAACAACTATCTCAAAATGAAATTAAAAAAAAAATCTTATCCACAGTAACTGTAGTAACTATATTTTGAAATAAATTCAACCAAAAAGTTGAAACACTTTACATTATACACTAAAGAATGTTAAATAAAAAATTAAATAATACACAAATGGAGAACTATTACCCATTAAATGGCATTAATATTGTTTAATATTTGTTACACATAATGATCTACAGATATAATGCAACCTCTATCAAAATACTAGTAACATACTTAAAAAGATGACAGTTCCTTAGGGAAAAGACAGTATCTTCAATAAATGGTGCTGAGAAAACTTTATGTCCACATGCAAAGCAATAAAGTCCACATGCAAAGCAATAAAATGAGATTCTCATCTCAGAATTTAAGATAAATTAGTTACTTACCTGTAAGTCTGGAAACTCTGAAACTACTACAAAAATATAGACTAAAAGCCTTATAACATTGGTCTGGGAAGTGAATCTTTAAATTTAACCTCAAAATCCCAGGAACAAAAGAAAAAAATACATGAGTCAGATTATTTCAAGGTAAAAACCTGCTGCACAGAATCTGATACAATCAACATTATGAGAAAACTAAACAATGGGAGAAAGTATTTTTGCAAATTGTGTGACAAGAGGATAATATAAAAAGTATGCAAAAAACTCAAATGACTACAAAACAAAAAACAAATAACTATGTTTATTTATTTATTTATTTTCAGATGAAGTCTCACTCTGTTGCCCAGGCTTGAGTACAGTGGCACAGTCTTGGCTCACTGCAACCTACACCTCCCAGTTTCAAGTGATCTTCCTGCTTCACCACCCCCTTAGTAGCTAGGATTATATGCATACACCACCATGCCTGACTAATTTTTATATTTTCAGTAGAGATGGGTTTTTACCGTCTTGGCCAGGCTGGTCTCAAACTCCTGACCTCAGGTGATCCACCCACCTTGGCCTCCCAAAATGCTGCAATTACAGACATCAGCCACCATGCCAAACCCCGGCTTAAATATTTTTCAAGAAAAGACATGGCCAAGAGATAAACCGAAAAATGCTCAATGTCAATTATTGTCAGAGAAAGACAGGCAAAAAATACCTATGAGATATGTATAAAATTTACCTATGAGAAAAGCAGAAATACGAAAACAAAAATAAATACCTATGAGATATTTAGGTAGAATAAAAAGAAAACATTGGTAACGATGTAAAGGAAATGCTTACACACTGTTGGTTTGGATGTAAATGACAACAACCAGAAAAAAAACCCAGAAATTTCTGAAAAAAAATTAAAATTGAACTACCATATAATCCAGCAATTGCACTTTCAGATATACACTCAAAGTGAGAATGAAGAAATACTTGCACTTCTCTGTTGTTTGCAGCAGTCTTCACAGTAGCCCAAATATGGCATCAACAGTTCAACATCTAATACATAAAGGAACACAATATGCTATATATACAAAATGGAATATTTTAAATTTTTTAAAATGATTCTATTATTTTCAGTCACATGGATTAACCTGGAAAACATTATATTTGTTGAAATAAGCCAGTCACAGAAACACTAGTATCTCATGATTCCACATACAAATGTATTCTTAAAAAACTTAATCTCACTGAGGTACAGAGTAGCATAGTGACCACCAAGTGCCAAGGTAATTAGAAGAAAAGGGAGGTTGGAAAAATGTCTGCTAAAGAATACAAAATTATAGCTGTATAGAGAAAAATAATTTCAACAGATTTATTGTACAGCTTGATGACTATAGTTCATAAAAATGTAGATTTTTGAAAAATGCTAAGACAATGCCATGTGGGCTCACCAAAAAAAGCTAACCTGTTAACTAACTCTGTTAGTTAACGCATTTATTACACAGGGCTAAGTATTCGACAATGTATATATACTTCAAAAGATCATGTTTTAAAAAATAAGTACCCATTTCATGTCAAGTTAAAAAATGTGTTTTTAGAACTTTATAGAAAGTTAAGAATATTTCAAATATGATCTGTATTTGTCATAAACTTGACTGAATAGTATTAACAATATATAGCTTTGTGCTATTCTGTCATTTGTCAATTATAACCATAGAAACTTCAATACTTAACATCATGCCCTGGACCCTGCACAGTGCCTGGAAGAAGCCGATTTACTTTGGGACTTTAACATTAAGTTTGGGGAACCTGAAGTTTCTGGTGCTAATACTAATGATATAAAAGACAGTAAAAAGGCAGGCGATCCCACGACTGCTGGTGGTCCCATGACTGGCCACTCTGTGAACATACTAAACAAATTTGCATGCAGAATAACAGAAAGTACTTTAATTCAAAAACTAGCATAATCTCCACATATTTTCCAGAGAAAATAACCAAGGAGTTCAGTACAGATAGGTGACTATGTATAAAAACTGTATGCTGAACTTCACCCCCCAAGGATACATAAAATAACAATAAGAAATTCCTTCAAATTATAATATCAATATAAAAATTCAAATTTAAAATCTACAGAGGTTATTTTATTATTTGGCAATCTGTAACATTCACACTTAAATATAGACATTTTGCATGAAAACATAGCTTGTGCCATAAGTATATCATGAAACATTAAAAATTTATTACCATTAACTGTTAGAAATTTAATTACAAAGATATATATTTGACATACTTTCTGTAAGAATCTTTTAAAAAAATTTTTCCAAAAAAATTACTAAACAATTTCTCTCCCCCTGTGCATAGTGTATACCCTTTATCTTTATCTGATATTAAAGTTATATTGACAAGCAACGTCTCCAGTTAAAACCGACTTTTACTGCATTAAAAGTTTCAGGCCAGGCACAGTGTATCATGTCTGCAATCTCACCACTTTAGGAGACCAAGGTGGGTGGATCACCTGAGTTGAGGAGTTTGAGACCAGCCTGACCAACATGGAAAAACCCCACCTCTACT
>NW_022437224.1:0-41698 GCF_009761245.1 Sapajus apella
GCTTCTCCAACTCCCATTACACACAAATCCCCAGGGGTCTTGAAAAAATGCAGGCCCCAACTCAGCAGGTCTGGGCTGGGGTCTGAGACCATGCATTTCCAACAAAATCCTGAGGAAGTGGATTCCTTAGGGCCAGTGTGGACATCAGGAAGGTCCCAGCGCTTCATTCGGGCAGACTTCGTGGGGGCAGACTCCAAGGCTACAAATGCCCAGCCCACACCAGGGGCTCCTACAAGGAAGGCCACTCAATCACCCCAATGCTCGCCCTGCTGGCTCCAGGAGGAGACATCAACCTTCTTCCTTCCCACTCCCACTGAGTCCACTTGCCTGCTATCCCCAGCACCCACACAGGGATCCACCCAGCTGCCATCTTCATCCAGTTCTTTTCCTAGGAAAAGGCTCATGGGAGGTTTCTGATTAGTTGAGCCTGGGTCACATAATGGAGCTCAGATCACATGAGAGGCCTGGCTGCAAGGGATGCTGGGAAATGGAGTCTGGTTTCCCCCTTGGAACTGTGAGAGGCACCATGACAGATGTGTGCCCATAGGAAAGGCATTCACAGGGACCATAAGAGGCCACAAAACACCCTCAGCAGCTTCACCCAAACCCTGAATTCAGACAAGATGGGCCTGAATGTGGCCCATCCCCATGGGCTTGGTCTAGAATATTCTTCCCCCACATCTCTATCCAGGCCTCAGTCTGAATGTCACCTCCACAGAGAGCTTTCCTGACCATTCCAGTCATTTCAGAAGATGACACCAAATCGAAGGCTGCAGCACTGAGAAAACTGCCCAGAAGTTTCCCCAGTGCCCTCCCACTTTCAACACAAGACTCTAAAATGTCTTTCTAAGGCCAGTGCAGCCAGACATTGTGACCCCAGTGGATCTGGTCCATTGATGCTCCCAGGCATCTCCCAAATAGAGGCAGGGCTCCTCCCAGAAGGAATGTTCTGGAGATGAAGCTGAGTGTGCCCTGCTAACTGACTATCTGCATGTGGCTCCTTCAGAGGTCTGGCTTCTTTTCCAGTGCCCTGCCCTGATCAGAGTTCTTGGTCCCAGCATTCAACAAGAATCCACCGTGCATGCTACCATGCTGGACTTCTCCATGCATGCCACTTTCAAAGGGTCTGCCCCTCAACAAACACGGATGCTGGAGGCGATGCAGGTGCCCAGGGTGGGGAGGAAGTCTCAGGACTGGAGTCTGTCTGCCTGCCTGCCTGCCTGAAGCAGGATGAAGGAAATGCTCTTCTGTGTTTGAACAGCAAATCATTTCCCCATGCTCAAAAACTGAGCCCAGTAATTCAGGGAAAGAAGGAAGCTACGGCCAGAGGTCCTGGGCATGCTGGGGCTCTCAGCTGCAGCCTGTTGTGGGATCACAGTGAGTCCGTCCCCACAGCCACTCTAAGGAACAGCAGGATGACCATCTACATCTCCTGCATGAACTGGAGGCCTCTAGCTGGTGTGTCTCCAGGAAGGTCACTGGCTCTGGCAGGATGTATCCAGGGGCCTGGAGCTCCTCTGTGCACAATGAATGGATCAGACTTGAAGAGCACGGCCAGTGGACGGAGCCACAGTGGACCCCTGGAGTGGTGCTGGATGCTGGGGGACTGCTGGGGGCTCCCTCATCTGTCCATGCAGGCACTCACTCGCTTACTAGGTTTGGGTGAAGTGAGCCATGTCTCAGGAATGTGGAGGATGGAATGGGCGGGGTTGGGGAGAGAAAGAGAAGGGAGTGGACAGAGGGGGAAGCTACAGAATCACTCAGGTGAGTGGGAAGTAAGTCTGGAAGCAGGTGGGAGCCACAAAGATGGAAGCCAGGGATGGCAGGGGGAAGGGGAGGGGGAGGGCAGAGCTGTTGGTGATACTGGAGGAAGGTGCTGGGAAGGGAAGGGCATGGTCCCTTTAAATGATACGGAAGCAGGGAGGTGCTGGGTAGAGGAGGGCATGGTCCCTGGCCCCACAGACCTAGGTGAGGACAGGCATTTCCTGCCCAAATGTTGCATTTCCCAAGACCACCCTGGCCTGCCCCACCCCCATCCTGTGCCTATAAAGACCCAATATCCTAGCAAGGCAGACACAGAAGTGGCTGGATGTCAGGGGAGAACATCAGTGGAGGAGCACACAGGAGGCTGGGCGTTGAGAGGAAAACATGACAGGCCACTGACTGGCAGGATGATGCGGAGGGACTGGGGCAGTTGGAGGAGAGCCCAGACCCTGAGCGGCCCAACTCCCGGGGAGAACCACCTCCCTTCTGGCTCCCCCATCTGCTGAGAGCTACTTTCACTCAATAAAACCTTGCACTCATTCTCCAAGGCCACGTGTGATTTGATTCTTCTGGTGCACCAAGGCAGGAACCCTGGTATACAGTAAGCCCTCTGTCCTTGAGATAAGACGGGGGTCTAACTGAGCTGACTAACACAAGCAACTACAGACAGCTAAACTAAAAAAGCCCCCTGTAACACACATGTACTGGGGCTTCAGCTGTAAACATTCACCTCCAGACCCTGCCGTGGGGTCGGAGCCCCACCCCGGCCAGTCTGTGTGCCCTCCTAGAGGTTTGGGCAGCCGGGCACTGAAAAGCAAGCCACTCCCCCATCACAGGCCCTGTGAGGGGGACAAGGGAACTTTTCCCATTTCACTGGGATGATGGAGGGGTCAGAGGTCACCCATGTTGAGCTTAACAGAATTAAAGAACAAACCCTAAAGGACATGTGAATCTCAGTTCCTAAAACTAAGACTCTCTCTTTCCTACCTGTGACCTTCATATCAGAATAGACATCTCTTTAGGTGGTTGTTTAACTGAATAAAGTTGGGTTAAGCAGCGAATCATGACGAAAATAAGAGCTATACCTCTTAAAAATATTTTCACACAGTGCATGGAAATGTGCAATTGCCTGCCAGTGTTCTTAGTGTGGGTTTCCTAACCAGAAGTCCACTCGCTTTCTCTTCCATCAAGCACAGCCACAGTATGGTATGCAGCAGCCACCGTTTCAGGGCTTTCTGTTCTTGTTTTTAATGAAGCAACGAATCCTATAATTCCAGGACAAAATCCTCCAATAACTGTACCTAGTTCTCGACCGTTGCTTCAACTACACTTACTATGAACGCATTCCTTTCAGTATGCCCATTAAGTAAGCCTACTGCTTTCAATTCAGATTTCACAGCAGTAACCCTCTCATCTCATTGACTTATGATGCTTTATTAAAGCACCTAAATTCAGGCACACACACAACTGGCATAAGCAGGAATTAGACACGCTGACTCCTGGCCAACCAGTACCTTCCCAGGTCGGAACGGACGTGGGTGGGAATGGAGAGGGACTGACCCCACACATGGTCAGCATGCCCTGGGCTGTGGGAACGAAAGGTCGGCGTGGGTTATTTGCAATGTGAATATCGACCAAGGAAGCTCCTACTGAGCCATTATTATATGGTACACAGTAGGATCCTGCCACACTCACGTGATTAATAAATCCAAATGTATATACCCAAAAACAGCGGGAGAGAGAGAGAATGTAATTTGAACTATTCGGCTAATTTAAGTCAAGGAGCCTAACCCCCAAATGGAGAGGAGCTGAGGTACGGGGGTCTATCCTCTCATCTGTCTCTCCAGGGGTGAACATCTCACCATTTGGAAGCTGGTCTTGATGTTTAAATTAAGTTTTTCATTCAAACTGGCCCTACAAAAAGGAAGCGACTTTATCTGAAACGGGACAGAAAACAGAAGCGAAACACTGCAGTCTGCCCCAATGCCAGGCAAATGGCGCTGCTCAAAGGTCCTGCGTGTAACCCAATACCTGAGTGACGTGTGGCTTAACTGCACTGTCCGTGTTTTTACAGCCCCTGCATATTGTGTCACCAGCCCACTGTGCCACGTTCCTTCACCGGATACATGGCCTTTGTCAACTCTGCAGCCTCTCTGCCTCAGTTTCCTCCGAAGTAAAATGTGGATGCTAACAGTAGGTGCCTCACTAGATGAGGATTAGATGAGACAATCCACCTAAGGCCTTTAGCACAAGGCCTGCCACACAGTAGGTGCACAGTAAATGCTGTGGTTATTAACTTTGGCTTCACAGGATGGACTCTGCAGTAAAGGAGGCAGAAATGATTACTGAATTTGTCATGCCTTGCTCCAAGGTGTCTGTGAATCAACCATTGCATTTGAAGGCTTTTATCAAATATTGTCTCATCCTTCTCATTACTAGGACCCTGGACGCAAACATTTCTTCATGTTGAATGTATATTTTGATTCCTCCCCTGGCTGCATTAACTGTCTTTCTTATCACGTCAGTCCTAATGCTTAAACCTAGACTAGAAGAACAGCAGCAAGAGGAACTATCATTGTATTTTTTTTCCCTTTAGATTAAAATTGATTTTTTGATTTTATACAATCTTGCCTTTCACACATGCCTCTGGGTTATTAACATTTAGTCAGACATCTGTTTCATTTCTATACCCCATTTCCTCTGCCTACCAATTGGAAGAGAAGTCTCCTGAGTTTTCCATCAACTCACTTTAGGTGGTTTTTGATTTACACCTGAGTGAGAGCTGAAATTGCTCAGCCTTCCCTAGTGTTCCCTCAGGCTCTTGTGTCAGCCAGTAACAATGTTCTCTCCCTCCTCTCTGCCTTCTCTTTCTCACACTCACTCATACAAAGCAAACATAACTGACTCCAAATGCAAAGGGACAGCTTTCTAGGATCTCTGTCCTAGCTCAGGTTGCTATAAGAAAATATCACACACTGGGTGGATGAACAAAAGAAATGTATTATTCCTCACAGTTCTAGAGGCCAGAAGTCTGAAATCAGGGTGCCAGCAGGGTGAGGGGTCTACGGGGAGATGAGGGTGCTGGCAGGGTGAGGGGTCTACAGGGAGATGAGGGTGTTGGCAGGGTGAGGGGTCTACGGGGAGATGAGGGTGCTGGCAGGGTGAGGGGTCTACGGGGAGATGAGGGTGTCGGCAGGGTGAGGGGTCTACGGGGAGATGAGGGTGTCGGCAGGGTGAGGGGTCTACGGGGAGATGAGGGTGCCGGCAGGGTGAGGGGTCTACGGGGAGATGAGGGTGCCAGCAGGGTGAGGGCTCTTCCAGGTTGCAGACAGCAGACTTCTTGCCATTCCCTTGCATGGTGGAGACCTCCTGGGGCCTCTTTAATAAGGGCACTAATCTCATTCATGAGGATTCCACCTGCAAGACCTCATCACTCCCCCAAAGGCCCCGCCTCCTAATATCATCCCCATGGTGGTATTAGGATTTTAACTTATTAATTTAAAGAGACACAAACATTCAGTCCACTGCAGAACCTAACTTATAACACTGGGGCAAAGTCAAAATAAAATACCTCCCCGTCCTGGTATTCACACAGTGCAATTTCATCGTGCCATATCCCACCTTCCCTTCTCCGCAAGTGTCTGCTATGTGAGTTGGTTTACAGGACTTGGTCTTCCCACTGATGCTCACACCCAGCACCCAGGGGGCCTGGCCCACAATACACACTCTTAAGATCAGGCGAAAGAAGGAACATCAGGAAGCGTAGGTGGGCCCAGTTTCCCAGAACCATTCTGCCAAGTCCTCGTCACAGACGCAGACTTGTACACTGGCTGCATATCATCATGAGAACTCAATGTGGTCTCTTTCCAGGAAGCCATCACCTGCCATAGTCACAGACAATGTTCTAGGACCCATACCAGAGCTGGTACAGCTGGTCATCACCAGGGAAGCTGAGTGAAATTGCCCAACCGCTCTATAAATAATGGTGTGTGATTCAGGCCTGCCAGCAAAGGAAAAAATGACCCCCTCCCTGAGAACCTTTCAAAAGTATAAGATCACAGCAAGCAAAGAGCAGTTTCTTAACAAAATCAATCTTTCGATGTATCATTTCACAGTTAGGACACAAAGAGCACAAACACGACGTTCTCAATAGAAAAGAAAAACACCTCAGCAGATCACACACCTTCCAAACCTGTCTCTCTGCCCCAGCATTGCTAGGACGTCGTTCTGCTGATCCTCTGCCAAGTCTGCTAAGCAAATGGCAGTGTCAGCACTCTGCTAAGTGGGTCATCAGCTCTCAGGATGCCAGTTCACAGTGGAGGTGGTTTGGGGCTGACTCACCGTTCTACCTTTCAGGATACCGGTGAACACTGCCAACGTTCTCTCCTGGGCAGCTGGATGCACCCTTCTGACCACAGTTGTTTCTATTCTCCATCCGAAGGTCAGCTCTCCCCACCCAGTAGCTTGCACGTCCATATCTGCCTCAGGTGGGGCGGCCTTCCAGTCTCTGCACGCTGAAGGTCCGCTCTCCTTTACTCCCAGAACCATAACCACGTGTATTCCATTCCCGCCGCTGCCCTAACCAATCACCACAAACTCTGAGGCTTGAAAACACAAATCTATTTTCTTGCAGTTCCGTAGGTCAGAAATCAGACGTGGACCTCACTGGACTGACATCAAGGTGTCCGCAGCCTGCGTTCCTTTCTGGAGACCCGAGGGGAGGATCATTGGCTGGTGCACTCAGGTTTCTGGCAGAATTCCGTTTCTTGTGGTTATCTGAGACCCGTTTCCTCGCTGGCTGGCTGGCTGGCTCAGCGCCTTCCCAGCTTCTAGGGGCCATGTGCATGCCTTGGCACCCTCCTCTACCTCGCAAGCCAGCAATAGGGTGAGGCTCTCTCAGACTGAATCTCTCTTGCTTCTGGCTCATCTCTCTGCCCAGCTGGGGAAGATTATCCTATTGTAGGGACTCACGTGATGACACTGGGCTTACCTGGACAACCCAGGATGCTCTCCCTATCTCAAGGTCCAAACCCCTAATTGCATCTGCAAAGGCCCTTATTCTATGTGAGGTGACATATTCACAGATTGCAGAAATTAGGACATGGACACATTTGCGGGCCGCTGTTCTGCCAAACACACCATCATGGGCCTGAATCAAGGGTTGCTCAGAGCAGCAGGTGGGTGAGCTCAACTAAGGACGGTACAAGGCCAGGGTGGGAAGGGGGCTGTAGACTGATCCCCAGGCTCTTCACCTTCCGCTCCTGCCTACCGACTGTGCTAACTTCACCTTTGACACATTCCATTAGAGAAAGAATTGCAGTATTAATTGTCTATTAACCAGAATACCTTTGACATGGTTAAAGGTAAAGTTGAAGAAATCCATTTGCTAGTTAGAAGCACACACACTGCTAACTCAAAATGCACTGAAATAAATTTAACTAAATTCTGCAATGAATTCACCATCAGGTGCAAACCAAGCATGAAAATTTAATTCCTAAGAGGAACCTTTTAATAAAGTCATGGGTGACTGAAAATGAGGTGGCTAATGAAATTATTTTGGGGACAGTGTCTGGACATTTTACACACAAATGCTGCTCATTGGAAGTTATTTGAATATTCCATTGACAACAGATGACAGAAAGAGAGATTCTGCTGTAAGGCAGGGTTGAAAAGACCCACAGAAGACATCTGCAGTTTGGGGCTATTGAAATGATGGATAAAATATTCACAGCCCATCATCCCGGGCCTGCCAAGGAAGAGTTTAGATAATGTGACTCTCAAGATTTTACTGGTATTTTCCCAATTCTGGAATGTTTTCCTTTTATAAAATCCATGATTCTACAGAAGTGCTGCCTTCATGTTCAGGCCAAAAATTGTAGACGTCATTCATGACCTCCCTCATCACCTCACACCCCACATCTAATCTCCTGGAGGTCCTACAAGGTCTACCTCTAATATATGTCATCTTAGACAAGCAGGCCTGAGACAAAGATTCAGGACGAGCAGTGTATTTGGTAAGTGACCCCAGGAAACAATGGTAAGAGAAGGGGGAATGGGGCAGGATGAGCAGGCAGTTAGTAAAGAATTTGTTTTCAAGTGTTGCCTCTGTGGCAACCAGAGCTTTATCCCACTGGGAAACCTGAGAATCCAGGTAGAAAACATGCCTCAGAGTCATCTCCTCCCAAGGATGAGGGAGCTGGGGTACTGATACACCAATTCCCATCAGTCATCAGTGGGAGGCTGTTCCCGGAGGGTATCAAACGCCAGCACTTTGTCATGCAAACAAGGATCAGTTGCAGGAAGGTTTGGAGAGTAATGGGCTATGTTCACAACCTTGATTGTGATGATGGTTTCATGGGTGTGCGCATGTGTCAAACCATATAAAGCTTTATCAAACTTAAACATTTTAAATCTGTGCAGATTATTACATATCAATAACCCTTAATAAATGGGGTTTCGATGAAAAAACCCCGAGGGCTTCTCATGGGAACCAGAATAAAAACCCAAACCCCTTACTTCAGGCTGTTGCTCCTCACGGGACCGGGCCCCACCTACATTGCTTCCCACATCTCTAATGAAAGTTTCTCTTCTCCACACTCCAACCTTAGCTCTCTTGTTCTTGACATTTGCTGTTCCTGTAACACTCTTCCCCAATACCTCAGCTGGGCTGTGAAATCTAGGCAAGTTCCCCTTGATCACTCTTTCTAAATTACCATGCATGTACACACACACATAAAAACACAAACACCTACACACTCATACCTGTATACCTACACACACCTCCACACTTACAGATACAAACACAATCCTACTTACAAGTCCACATACACAAACTGCACTAACATTTGCACATAAGCACACGTCTACAGACTTAAACATTCACAGACACACACAGCCTACCACTACCCTGCATCACTCAGAACACACATCAGCACCTGCATCCACGATTCTGTTACTTGTTTATTGTCAGCCTCTGCCCCCATAACATTAATTCCACTGGGGCAGGAACCATGTCGAACCTGCTCAGTGTCTCATCCCCACTTTCTAGAACATTCCTTAGCATGTGATAGGTGCTCAGTGAATAGCTGTTGGATGATAAATTAGGCTTCAACAAGGTCCAGGAGATTAACAGTGATCCCACACCCTGCTGAGGGTGAACGGGATGAACCACACCCATTTAATATCATCCTCAAGGTTCCCACAGTGTCCCCCTTTTCCAATTCTGTGTACCCACTAATCACAGCATCCTTGTGATATGTACTAGTAGAGGCCTGTCCTATCTTTGCCATTAAATACAAGATGGCCAGTTCTGGAACTTAGATTCTTCATCTACAAATACGGATAACATCATACCTGTCCTATTGGCCAGTGTGAGGATTCACTGAGACCAGGAAAGGAATATGTGTGCCTGGTGCTCCCGACACACAGCTAACTCTCACCTACGTGGGTCATTTCCACACATCTGTCTGAGGCCTGTTCCTCAGAGTCTGTGGTATAGATTTTCATGTGATCACTCTAGTCAGGGAGTGTGCACCATCCCAGTGATTAATGGAAACCAGTCATGTTAACTTATAAATGTAGACACTGACCAGTGGCACATGTGGAATGGTTCTGTGTCATGTCTGAACATGATTCTGAATATTTGTTTTATTTAATCTCTTCTTATATCTACTGTGTATACCTTTAAATGTGCATGTCTTCTTTTAAATTCAGACAGTGCCGACCAGTGCTATAAGATTTGTTTTTCTAAGCTTTCAAATTAAAGAAGTAGTTGGGTACCTGCTCACCAGACTTACTGACGTAAGTACAGGTCTAACAATTTAAGGGAGCACACTCTCTGAGCCTAAGATCCCCTGTTTATAAATTTGTGAACTCTCCACTCAGATGTGATAACTCATTAGAGATGCTCTAACCCATGTTCATGAGCTTTGAAAAACCATCTGAGAGCCAAGAGGAGAGATTAATGGACAGCAAAGCTAGAATGAAACCCCAATTCTATGGCATAAACATGAGGAATTGAAACAAAATAGAAATAAAATATTTAAAAAGTAGTTGGAAATAATAAACAAAATAAGAATAAATCAGAATGAAAACAGATGTACCAGGTGCAAATAATAAATGAACACTAATCCTTGCAGAAGAGGTTGTTATAGGGAATAAAGGTTACAGCTCTGGGCCCTGAGATGCAAGATAACAGGACAACAGCTGGACCTGTTCAACGGACAAGCCAAATGTGACTGGGAAGGAAGCTATGTCTGACTGCTGTCCGAGACTCCTGTTCTATTACAAGAGCTGCCTTTGGCTAACCCATGCAAAGCAAAGGTTTCAAACAGTAGCAAGCAATCCTCAAATCTCCAGGGCTTAAAAGGCCACTATCAATTTCTTCCCTGTGCCACGCACCCGGGGCAGATTCACAGGGATTCTCTGCTCAGTATAACTACTGCAGGGCCCCTGCTGCTGCTGCCCTCTGAGTGCCAGAGGGAGTGGGTTCTGGAGAGACTCACCACTCACATCAAATGCTCTGGGATGGAAATGACCCACGATGCCTCAATTCAGCAATCCCATTCTTCCAGGTGGGGGCGACTGACTCCAACACGGGGGTGGGGGAGGGGAACAGTCTCTCCAATGGGGCCACACTCTGCATTATGGGGGCAGAGAGGAGGGAGCAGCACGGTTGACTAGGGGTCTGGGACAGCTTCCAGGAGCCCAGGTGAGAAGAGCCTTGAAGTTGAAGAGTATCTCAAGGAAGGCCCAGCATCGGATATTTCTGAAGGCACGTGGAGGTCTGGGTGCCGTGCAGGGCTCAGCCGTGGCCTTTTCAGATTCTGGTTCCTTAGCTGCTGATATGGATTACCCCTCTCCTCCCGCACCAAGGGCGGCCCGCCTGGCCGTGGGGTCTGGGCCCTCCTCCACCATGGGACAGGCCTATCAGCACCGGCGAGTGCTCCCCGTCTGGACACAACTGTGGGGATTTTGTCGCCCCATCTTAGGCCATCTTAGGCCTTGTTTCTATGAGACGTTCCCACCAGAGTCTCTCGTCATTTTCCCCGAGTGATTCAGGGGCTCCGGGTGTCCTTAGGTTACATTTCTCATTTCCAGATCCAGCGGAAATCCCAGCCTGGAGTCTCCCGTTGGCGCACACATGCATATCTGCAGCTGATACCTCGGGACGTCTGGGCATGACGTCTGCTTCCGAGTTCACGAATCAGACAATTAAAAATTCCAAATCCATTTGGAACTGCCAGACCTCCAAAGCTCAGCGTGTTCTGCACTCGGCCGCAGAGCCCGGGTCCTGGCGTGGATGCACTGGGGCTGGACGCCCACTCCTGACAGCGCTGTCCCTGAGAGGCACGGCCCGCCATGCGGCTGGGCAGCCGGGGACCCGCGGGCCTGGAGGAGGTGCAGGACGAGGGGCGCCGAGCCCCACCAGGACCGTCCCGGTGGCCTGAACGCGGTGCTCGGGCAGGCGTGACGAGGCTGAGTGCCACCTCTCTTCATTCCCAGTCCCCAGCGTGGGGCCTCGGGGAACAGCCCCCAGATATGTGGAGGGCCTCTTCCCCTCCTTCCAGGACCGCCCGAGTTTCACTCAGGAGCCCGCCCAGCTCCGGCTGGAACCCTGGAACTTCCACCAACGCCTCAGTCTACGGAGAAGCCCCTGTACTCTGGCTTTGTGATTGGTGCAGGGCTGGTCATGTGGCCTGTGCAAGTCCAATCAGAGTGAGCATCAGGGTTTGCGCCCTGGCCAATGGAAAAGGCTCTTACACTTTCCGCTGGTTGTGCTCTGTACCTGTGATTGGTGCAGGGCTGGCCACATGGCCCAGCCAGTCCAATCACAGTGCATGTCAGGACTTGCCCCAGGGGTAGAGGGAGAGCCTCTTGTGTGAGAGGAACGGGAAGGAACTGTAGCCGCCATCTTGTCCTATGGATGGCGACGCTGAGGGGCAGTCTGAGGGGCACAGGCCTTAGATGGGGTCATTAGGGCAGCCAGAGCAGCTGAAGGCCCAGAACTGAGATTAAAAAAGATCACTGGAGCCCTGGATCCAGCCGAGCCTGCAGCCAGGCCTGCTCTGCAGCATTGCCAAGGCCAGGGCTCCTCCTTGCTTTTATTTCCTTGGGCTCATTCGAGGGTTCCCGTGGCTTCCAGCCCGAGGAGCTCTCATCCTCACAGAGCCGGATCAGGATCCAGAACCCGGATCTCACCCCTTCCCCCTCCGGTCCTGAGCCTGGACTCATGGCCTCAGTTTCCCTGGCTGTGAAAGGAGCCGGGAGGCGCGGGCATCAGGAGCAAGAGGGGCCTCAGAACAGCACAGGTGGCCCTGGGCCGACCCTGCCTCATGCCAGCCCCAGGCCCGTGGACCCCGCTGTCCCCCCCACCCCCCCGCTCTGTCGGCAAGGGACAGGGATGGGGCAGATGGGCAGAGTCCACAGAAGGCCCGCCACACCCGCCACCTGGGCAGCAGCGGGGCCGCCCGAGCCCGGCCTCTGGACGTCGCTGGTTGCAGGGCCAGTGGCCAGGACTGCCTCCCGAGGGTCCCGGCCAGCGGAGGGAGGGGCCCAGGGACAGGAGAGATGCAGTCCCGGTCCCGGTGAGGACAGCGGCCGGCTCTTCCCGTGACCCGGAGGGCCCTGTCGGAAGCAGCCTGAGGACCCGGCGTTCCCAGTAGTCTCCTGCCAGCCTTCGTCTCTGCCCGCCCCTCGCGCCACAGTGGAGGGAAGGGTGCGTTCTGCGGGCAGGAGCACGTGAGTATTCACGAGGCCCCACACCTGGATGACACCCAGACATCACATCGGGGTACTAATTGTGACAGCAAAACCCGCGAGTGAGGCTCATGACAGACACCACCCCACAGACACCGCCATACAGCCAATACAGGCAAGTAACCCGCTAACTCAGGCAAGTAGCTCCCGTAGAGAAACGTATGAAACTGTTAAGACACAGAGCAGAGGCCCAGGAAGCACGAGGTGGCACACACCGGTCACAGGAATCACACTCAGCAGCTTGCACGGACAGGTGACACACAGGACAGCACGCAAAAGAGACTCACATCGCCACACAAATAAGCATCTACATGCGTAAGTGATACATGCAAGTGACAAAAGATGGTGATACCATCAGTAGCATGGGCAGCATGGACACAGTGCTGTCGATCACACACAAGAGAAACCCACACTGTAACAGTGACACACCACATGAGTCACCCACACAAGCGGGTGACACACAGGCAGCAAATTCAGGTGATGTATAGTTAACACAAAGGAATGATGCACGGGAAGACACCAAAAGAAGTGCATCCAGATGGTACACATACAGAGATCACACGCGCACACGTCAAGTAGCACAGAGAGCATGTGGTCCAGTAACACAGATTTAACATGCATAAATGTAACAAACCACACACAAAGATAACATCCAGACGGCAGTGCACAGGAAGCACCCACAGGTAATGTAGTCACAGGCAGCACAAATAAGCAGCACATACAACACAAGGAAACAGCACACATATGGCACTCACAGCTGACACACAGCATTATACATGGAAGCCACACCCATGTAACACACAGTGGCAGTCCAGTCACACCCACAGGCAATTCACATGGGAACCAGACAGGTAAGGCACAGGCCACTCACACAGGTAACACACATGTAACATACAAGGGCTTGCTCTGGACCCAGGCTCAGATATAAGATTGAAGGACCATACATGAGCCCAGTATTCCTTCTAACCTGAGGCCAGATGCTCTGGGAGAAGCGTGTTTGGAAACTGGGGTATGGGGTAGAGAAGGGCAATCCATTTGGTTTTAGCGCTTGGTCCTAAGGGAGGGATGAGGCCTTTGATGAGTTGCTGTGACCCCTCCTTTATACAGCATGTCACATTCTAAATCATCATCCTTCCATCTTCCACAAAGAAGAACATCAAGATGTTTAAATAAAATAACCCTCCTGAGTCGATTTCTTTTCCAGCTTCACAGGTGCAGTAAATACCTTGTAGTGAAGCCTTCATCTCTTAGATTTAATAAAAGTGCTTTCACAGATATTCCTCCTTGACTTGCTTCATAAATCTTCCCAGGCTACATCCTGCTGCCAACTCCTCAAACTCCCTCCCATTACTGGAAGCGGAGCTTAATTGGGATGTCATAACTGCTGAGCTGCGCTGTAGAGAAGCCCTGAGATGGGATGTCTCAGGCATCTCCAGGAACCAGAATGGAGCTGGTGGTAGATAAGGGAGCACTTGTTTGCCACATCCATCCTGAAGAAGTCAGAGGAAAGATGAAGCCCAGGACTCTCACAGGCTGTTCATGAAAAGGGGGGGTGGAAAGCGATGCTGCACCTTGACTCTCTTTCCTGGGACTCTTTTCTGTCCTTTGCCTTTAAAGTGACTTGGGAATGCTCTCCCTGCTGCGGGCCCACATTCATGAAGCTGTGGATCATTCAGCAAGGTGGCACTGTAGAAGAAGCTGTCCCTGGTTGGTGGTGTCTTCTGCCAGGACCCCAAGGGGAACACCCAACCAGAATGGGTGAGGACACAGAGAGACCACTCTAAGCCAAGCTCCCTCCTCCCCTTTCCTTTACACTGCATGCACAGGCTGTCAGAACAAGAGGAAAGAAGCAAAGTTCAGAGTAAAAATTCATTACATTTCTAAGTGTTTCCAAGTTTTCTGATGCTTACCAGGGACCAGAGTCCAGTCTGCAACTTGAACTCAAAGAACCATGACTTGTCCCTGGCAGAGACCATAGCTTGTTGGTGCAGCACAGCCTTGGACTCAGGTTCTTTAGGAAGTGAAAGACCCTTCTGCAATCATTCCTAACATTGCAGCCATGGTAGGACTGGCACCCCTCATCCTTTGCACTAGACTTCAAATGCTTCCAAGGCTGCCCACCATAGGATGGGCTTGGGAACTATACTATCCCGTTACAGCATCTCTGCTCCCAAAAGGTTAACTGTCCCTAGTGCTCTGAGTGGAGCAGAGAACTGAGAAATGGTTCACCATGAATTAGAAGTGCAGTAAGAATCTCTAAAGACAGCAAAGTTTAATTTCAGCTTTCAAGAACAAAATGGTTTCGTGGAACAGCACTGCAACGACCTTGCATTATAAATACCCAAACCCCTTTAGCACCATCTCCACCTTCGCATTTCTTATGCATGATCTTAGTGCGGAATGATACTCACCTTAGTTTTAATTAAAAAGCTCATAATGTACAAGTTTATTTGCAAGGGAAAGGACACAGTCCCTTTTAAGGATAATTATGTGCTTATTAAAGCCCATTTCCTGCACCCTGCCATGTGTTTAACTTGGCCCAAGTGCTCAACATGGACCTTGCTGGAGCTCTGTTGCTAGTTGCAGTTGTTGAAGTCCAGCAGTGAGTACCCTCCTGGTCAGGTGACCAAGAATATGGACCCCATCCACATCCCCAAGCCCACTACAGGCTGAAGGGGTGTCTTCAATGCCCCCCTGCTTCATCCTTGAAGGCTAGGGAGGAAGTATTGGATGGCGTTTCCCAGCCTGCACACCCAGGCATCCCGCAGCCCTAGAATCTCTGGGATGTTGGATGATGTCTCAGAATGACTAACCCCAAGAGGAGATGCAGCATGGTGTGTAAAGAAACTAGAGTCGGGTAGACCCCAGCCAGATCATGGAAACCAGTAGGCTACTGCATCTGTCGGGAGCCTTTCTGTCATGAGCAACAGCATTTGAGTAGTAGTTGGGCAACATGTCCCTAATGTTTCCCAGTGAAGAAGTTGCCCCTCAATGGCCAGACCATTCTATTTGTTCATTCATTCAACATGTATTTTCTGATGTACTGGGCTCTGTTGTTGGTATTGAAGACAGAAGCCATAGCAATACAGACTCATGCCCTGCCCTCAAGTTCAGTCTAGAGAAGGATACAGAAGAGGAATAACTACTCTAAAAACACACGATTACAAACTGTAGAATCAGGATGGAAAATTACAGGGAGTTTGGGAACATAAAATGAGGCTTAAGGAGCTAACATTTGAAGGACACGCAATCAAAGGATATGGCATTCCAGGTAGTGGGACCAACAGGTACAAAGGCCCCAAGGTAGGAGGACGCAAACCCTTTAGGTACAAAAGTTGTTGCCATAGCAAGAGCTGACACTGACAGGAGGCTCACTGTGTCTATAATTACTTTCCACTCTAATCTGCCCATTTAACCTTCAGTCTAGCCTCAGGAGTAAAGACGGCTTAATGAACCTAGTACAGTCATGATTCCCATACTGTAGAGGAGCATATTGAGGCAGACACAGATAAGTAACTTGCGTAAGGTTACACAGCTCATGAGTGGCAGTGCCAGAATTTGAATCAGGCCATCTGGCTCCATGCTGAAGTTCTTTAAGATCCCTCCAAGTGAACTGAGCCCCAGGAGGAGATGCAGCATGATTTGCAAAGAAACTAGAGTTGGATAGGGCCAGAACCAGCTCAGAGCAGCTCTGTCCAGTAACTCCAACCTTAACATCCCCCAGTTTATGATTCAAAAGTCTCAAGAAAGGTCCATCACCTTTCCTCAACCATTCAAGCAGATCAGGGTTTCCTCTATTTGGATGCCAGAGTCCTGGCTTAAATTGCATGCGCATTCCTGAACTCATCAGTGTGTCCCAAATGGAAGATCTGAATGATCCAGGCTAGGATGCATGGCCCACTCATTCCTGGAGCCCAGAGCAAAGGCACATCTCTGGAGTCCTGGACTAGGGGAGAGGATCTGGCAGGGAATGTAGACATAGACCCAGATATGGAAGAATAATGTAGACGCTGAATGTCCAATCAACAAATGTTACTCCAGGCCCATCCAGGACTTCAGCTATTGAGAAGAACTCAGCACCAAGAAGAGGGTATTTTCCAGGTTCTCTGTTAACAGAGACCATGGCTTTGAAGAGGAAGGAGGAAAGAAGGATGCCTGAGGAGAGGCAGCAGCTCCAGAAGTGGGAGAGCTGTAGACCTCCCCCAAGATTCACCCATACCCCACACACCTTGCACCTAGGTCTGGGTAGGGCAGAAACCCCCAGATCCCAATGAGAAGGGGACTTTAAACTAGTAGTCCTCAAAGAGGCTGCCCATTGGAATAATCTGGGAAGTTTTGCAATGACTGGATTCTGCCTGGCCTCATTTTCACAGATCCTGATGTAATTGGGCTGGGGCGCAATTAGGAAATCAGAATTGTTAAATCTCCCCAGGTGACTCTTATGTGCAGCCAAGACTATAATCTACAGCCTGAATCATTCTCTACATGCACCAACAGTGTCTCTACTCCTCAGACACCACCCAAGGATATCACTGTATTTTAATTCATCTCATTTCTATCCATTTGTTAAAAAAAAAAAAAAAAAAAAGTAGTTCACCCACTTAACTCTCTATTGTTAATTTTTCAAATCCTCCCTGGGGCTCCTTCATAGTAACTAGGGGAGGAACCAGTGTCTGACCTGGAAGCTCCTTTTTCTCTTTGCTGTGCTGATTTGCCCAAGATGTCTCAGGTGACAGTGAGGCTGTACTTGGTGTGACGTCAGTCTTCACCTCTCTAAGTCTCGCCAGGAGAGAAAGTGACTGGGAGAGAAGATGATTAATACCCTCCCAGGCAACCCTGAGTGGGACTTGTGGGGAAGCCCTCGGTGCTTTTGACATAACTGGTCTGAGCTGTCTCCTCCTCTTCCTTCCAACCATCTGTCCATCCACCCATCAATTTGCAATGACCAAATTATGATGGACGTTTCTCCAGAGGTCTGTGAGGAAGGGAGATTATGGGCTAGAAACCAGATGCATCAGACCCACACCTTCCCAGAGAAAAGATGGAGAGAGGGAGATCCTGAACCGACTGAGCCCAACTATGATATAACCATGTTTACTCAGAAGAAACCACGGGTTTATCAGGGTATTATTAAGTGCATTTTTGACTAACTGAAATTTTCCACTTACAATGGGTAAGTAATTTCCCATCATAAGTTGAAAAGCATCTGTATATGGGAGGATATGTATACATTATGTGCAAATACTACACCATGTATATAAGGGACTTGAGGATCTGCAGATTTTGATGTCCACAGAGAAACCTGGAACCAAACCCCTATAGATTCCAAGGGACAACTGAACTCTCCCTCAAAGCTGAGCAGCACAAGATCAGGGTCTGTGTCTGTCTTGAGTCACCATAGAGTCTCCATGACCTGAATGTGGCCCAGGGCAGGTGAGCAAAATAGACCTGATGAATGAGTGAAGAAGTGACTTAACCTATAAAACTGGAAGATAGGAGGAACTTTTAACACACAGTGCTGGCTAAGCTGTGGGCAGATGGGCATTGCCATTCCCTGCTGTGGAGTGCTCACCAGTCTTTTCTTTCTGGAGTATCAATGAGAATTTGCATCAGGTATGATAAAGGTTCTTTGGCCCACTGATCCACTTTCCAGAATATATCCACAATAGCTGATGTATGCAGATAGAAACACTTTTTTTTTTTAATCTACAACAGGAAACCATTTTTAAAAGCCTCCATTTTCAGCAACAGGGTATTGAATGAATAAAAACTCAGAAATCATGTGAGAAGATGCTGTGATCCAGACATTCAATTTACTGTCTGTAGTGAAGTACCTAGAGAGCCATATTAATAAAAATACCCAGGATAATTCTGACATCCACCTGAGGAAATCATCATTGTCGAAGGAGGATGTTTAATGACTTGAAGACAAAGTCACATCATATTATTGAACAAAAACACAGGCCACAATAAAGTGTGCATAAAGTGAGCCAAGTTTCATTTAAAAACCTTCACTCAAATATATTGTGCCACACACATACATGCTCACAAAGATGATGTGAAAATCTCTGCGCCAAAATATCCCCAGTGGTTGTCTCCAATGATATCATTATAGGTGATTTTCTTCTTCTTTTATATGGAAAGAGACTGTAAATTTTTCTACAGTAAATATGTAACTTGTAATAAAATGTTATTTTAAAAAATAGCAGATGGCCTTTCCAATACAGTGATTGGCAACAGGATAGCAGGGACTACACAGACCGATTGGGAAAAGACAAGAACCCAAAAGTTTGACATTATAGCCCAATTACAGCCATGGCAATTGATGAGAATTGGAAGCAAAATTAAAGAAATAAATTTAGTAGGTGTACATAAGCTGCTTTATGCCAAAAATTCTTAATAAACTAGGTATCGATGGAACATATCTCAAAATAATAAAAACTATTTATGACAGACCCACAGCCAATATCATACTGAATGGGCAAAAACTGGAAGCATTCCCTTTGAAAATTGGCACTAGACATGGGTGCCCTCTCTCACCACTTGTATTCAACATAGTATTGGAAGTTCTAGCCAGAGCAATTAGGCAAGAAAAAGAAATAAAGGGTATTCGGTTAGGAAAAGAGGAAGTCAAATTGTCTCTATTTGCAGATGACATGATTACATATTTAGAAGACCCCGTCATCTCAGCCCAAAATCTCCTTAAGATGATAAGCAACTTCAGCAAAGTCTCAGGATACAAAATTAATATGTAAAAATCACAAGCATTCCTATACACCAATAACAGAGAGCCAAATCATGAGCAAACTCCCATTCACAATTGCTACAAAGACAATAAAATATCTAGAAATACAACTAACAAAGGACATGAAGGACCTCTTCAAGGAGAACTACAAACCACTGCTCAAGGAAATAAGAGAGGACACAACAGATGGAAAAACATTCCATGCTCATGGTTAGGAAGAATCAATATCATGAAAATGGCCATACTGTCCAAAGTAATTTATATATTCAATGCTGTCCCCATCAAGCTACCATTGACCTTCACAGAACTGGAGAAAAACCACTTTAAACTTTATATGGAACCAAAAAGGAGCCCGCATAGCCAAGACAACCCTAAGCAAAAAGAATAAAGCTGGAGGCATCAGGCTACCCGATGTCAAAGTAAACTATAAGGCTACAGTAATCAAAACAGCATGGTACAAAAAAGAAATATAGACCAATGGAACAGAACAGAGGCCTCGGAACTAACGCCACACATCTACAACTATCTGATCTTTGACAAACCTGACAAAAGCAATGGGAAAAGGATTCCCTGTTTAATAAATGGTGTTGGAAAACTGGCTAGCCATGTGCAGAAAGCTGAGGACCCCTTCCTTACACCTTATACACAAATTAACTCCAGATGAATTAAAGATTTAAACATAAGACCTAACACCATAAAAACCCTAGAAGAAAACCTAAGCAATACCATTCAGGACATATGCATAGGCAGGGACTTCATGAATAAAACACCAAAAGCAATGGCAACAAAAGCCAAAATAGACAAATGGGATCTAATTAAACTTAAGAGCTTCTGCACAGCAAAAGAAACAATCATTAGAGTGAACCAGCAACCAACAGAATAGGAAAAATATGTTTGCAATCTACCCATCTGACAAAGGGCTAGTATCCAGAATCTACAAAGAACTAAAACAAATGTACAATAAAAAAAAACCCCATCAAAAAGTGGGTGAAGGATATGAACAGACACTTCAAAAAAAGACATTTATGCAGCCAACAAACATGAAAAAATGCTCATCATCACTGGTCATTAGAGAAATGCAAATCAAAACCACATGGAGATACCATCTCACGTCAGTTAGAATGGCAATCATTAAAAAATCTGGAGACAACAGATGCTAGAGAAGATGTGGAGAAATAGGAACGCTGTTACACTGTTGGTGGGAGTGTACATTAGCTCAACCATTGTGGAAGACAGTGTGGTGATTCCTCAAGGATCTAGAAATAGAAATGCCATTTGACCCAGCAATGCCATCACTGGGTATATACCCAAAGGATAATAAGTCATTCTGTTATAAAGATGCATGCACACATATGTTCAATGCTGCACTGTTTACAATAGCAAAGACTTGGAACCAGCCCAAATGCCCATCAAGGATAGACTGGATAAAGAAAATGTGGCACATATACACCATGGAATACTATGCAGCCATAAAAAAAGGATGAGTTTCTGTCCTTTGCAGGGACGTGGATGAATCTGGAAACCATCATCCTCAGCAAACTGACACAAGAACAGAAAACCAAACACTGCATGTTCTCACTCATAAGCGGATGTTGAACAATGAGAACACATGGAGACAGAGAGGGGAACATCACACACCAGGGTCTGTCAGGGGGTGGGGAGCTAGGGGAGGGAGAGCAGGGGGTGGGGGTATTGGGGAGGGATAACGTTAGGAGAAATACCTAATGTAGGTGATGGGGGTATGGAGGCAGCAAACCACCATGGGGTGTGTATACCTATGTGGCAATCCTGCTAGATTTGCACATGTACCCCAGAACTTAAACCAAAAAAAAAGTAGTACATAGGCTGGTTACGAAATTGCTCAAGCACCTACTTTTTAAAATTAAAAATAAATTGTGCTGTCAGCGTAAAGTTAAAACTTGATTCAGTTTAAAAACACACACACACACACACACACACACAAGATTAGTGGGAATGTTTGGCTCAGGCGGCTGTGGGAATCTTTAAGTCAGGAAGACTGCACAGGCACAAGCAGAGAAGCCTGAGCATGCCTCACAGATGCCAGGCGAGGCCCAGGCCAGCTGATTGCAGGACACTGAGTAATGCGGAAAGGACCCTGAGGACTGTGGGCCCCAACCAAAGAGAAGCCGGGGTGACAGTTCCTTCAGGCCCGGCCCTCCAGCCCAGGACTGCAGCTTCCCCATTAGTGTTTACAGCAAGAGTCTGTGCAGGAGCCAAAGCAGTGAACAGAAGGAGGTGCGGGAGAGGAAGCACTCTGATTGCGGGCAGACGTGCTCTCTAGAAGACTGCGTGGCGCCTTCAGGTGCAGTTAGGGTTCCTGGGCCGCAGCCTCCGGTCTCCCGCCTAGCATCAGAAGGGACAAATAAGCTGATCTTAAGCGAGCAACCTGATAACCCAGATTAGGAGAAGCAGGATTCGACTGCTAATGCATCTGCCGGCTCCTTGCTGGGCCTTTAATATGAAACCCCCACTGATACCCCAGCTTCCTGTCTTACAGGTACAAGAAGACCGCTGTGAGGTGACACTTACAGGGGCAGCCAGGTGAGGAGAAATAATATATTACCTGTCACTTGCGACTGAAGAGTAATGGGGCGGCCTCACTCCCCACCAGGCATATCTGCATTAGAATCCTCTTGCTAATTGCTTTTCTCTGGATACCGCCCTTGCAGGCGGGGCTGGGCAGAAGATGTCCCGGGTAGGATGGATGAGAGCGCCTGGGCTGGGACTGCAGAGGGCAGGTGAGTTCTAAGCCCCTGCTACTCCAGGTGTGGCGGTGAGACTTGTGGCACAGAATTCCCTGGGAGCCTGTCAGAAATGCAGAATCCCAGGCCTAGCAATCAGCATCTGCCGTTTAAGCATCACCAGGTGGGTCATGAGCACCCTAATCTGAGGAGCACAGGGCTGAGCCACAGCCAGGAGGGAAGCTGCTTTCTCCATTCAGCTCCGCACAGAGTCAGGAAATGCACGTGCTATGTGCTGGTTAAGGTGAGGTCAGCTGTGAGCCACTGAAAACCACAAACACAGGAGCTTCAACAAGACATGAGCTTCCTTCTCTCTCTCATAAAACAGTATAGAGAAGTGTGGTCCAGAGCTGGTGTCATCATTCGTCTCCGTTAGGGAGGGGGACTCCTCGATCATGCTTCCCTGGCGTCCTCAATATTTGATCCTCCCCATGTTCCAAGATGGCTGCATGAGCTCCAGCCCCCGCACTGTACTCCATCAGCCTGGGACAGGGAGGCCACAAGCCTCATCTGACTCTACTCTCCCACCTTCTCCAGTCACCTCCATGCTTGGGGTGCAGCTTCACACAAAGCATGGCAGCCGTGGCCTGCATCCTGGGACAAGCCCTGGGAAAACCTAAGTAATTCTCACGGGGGGCCAGGCAGGAGGATCTGGGTGCCCTGTGTCCCTTACCCAACATGGAAAGAGCCTGACCAGCATCCATCAACAGGACCCACAAGGGAGGGAAGAGAGAAAGTCACTCCACCTAGGAAACATCTCTCTAAACGCAGGAGATCTGCAGGACTGGGGGTAGAACAGAGGGACAGTGCTGTTTGTAGTCTCACTGATAATCACAGCTTGTTAACTCAATACAGCAAAGGAGTCTCCAGAATATCCGATGATGTGAGCAGGCTGCGCAGCAGGCAGGAATCAGGCCATTATCTCACTCATCTGGACGGACTCCATTAAGCCATTGCTCTTTCTTGATTAAATCTTCTCTAACGATGTCTGTCCAGGGAGGGAGAGAATAATCGCATCTGCTGGAGGAGGTGTGAGGGGGGCTGATGGTGTCCCTGAGGCCCAGCACCTCCCAGCCCCTCCCCCAGCCCTGGGGCCTTGAGCTGGCTTCACCCCTATCCTCTGTCCTTGACCACAGTGAGGACCATTGTTCCTGCTAATGGTCACTCCAGCCTGTGGCTCATCTTTGATTCCATCTTCTTCATTCTCTCAGAAACATTTTAGAAGCTGACTAGTCCTTGCACCTTGTAAATGAACTATTGATTGTTTTCTCTGGCAGTGCATTCTCAATTTTCCTCCTGCCTCTGTGACTTCTTATCTGTCTCCATTATTGTCTTGTGTCTGTCTCATGACACCTAAACGTAGATATTCCCCAAGGCTCGATTATCAGCCATGCTGTCTTTGGAAACTCTCACTTGGGACCCCATCTACCCCATATGAAAAATTTCCTTCTCTACATCTCCAGTTCGACTCTCTCCCCACACTCTGTCTCCTCTGAAGAGCTGCCGTGTGACATCCCTGGCATGGGCAGGGCGCATCCAGTCGCCTGACGCCCCAACTCCTCCTCTCTCCATTCCCCCAACACCAGGTCCACATCGTCTCATGATCCACAAGTGAGGTTTAGAGCGCCGTGGACCTGACCACTGGGAGAATGTACTGCCCAGCCCCGTTAACTTCTCCAGCATGCACAGATGTGGATTCTTTTGACTGACGAGAAGCCTGTAACAACTAGTCTGATGGTCATTGACAAACTGGGTGTCACTGATGGTACTTAATGGCACCAAGAGCTAGAATTCTTAAAACGTCTTGAAAAGCAGGGCTGTCTTCTGCCATTGAGCACTATTCCGTCATAAGAGACACTGGGAATTACTGTCTAAAGGTCCACCCTCGGGACTCATAAATATCTAAAACAAATCCCATGTTGAGCAGGTGTGATTGATAGGGGCAGCACATTGAAGTCTCTGGCCTTTCTTAGCTGGGTGGCCACTTAGTAAATGCAAATGGTCAGCTCCCAATACCAAGGCATCCAAGCATTTCGCATGCAAAAACAAGTATCTGAGCTTAGAATGTGTCATGCATCCCCTGGAGGTGCCATCACCTCCACAAAGAGCCATTTGGAGCATCTTGGCACAGTTAATTACTCCCTTTACCTGGCAAGGTGTCTGAGTTAATGCATGTGCCCCTGAGATATATCAGCTTTGGTAGGAGATCTCTTACAGCTAAGAAGGAATCATGATACAGAACTTTAGAAACCAAGCAGACCATCAAATCAGTTGTTTGTTACATGGCCCCTCACTCAGTCAAGGGAATCCACATCTGTGCATGCTAGAGAAATTAACAGGGCTGCAGCTGCGGGGTGATGGGGCATAAATCCCCCCAATGGTTAGCATTAACGGCTATGGCTGCTTTCCAGAGAAATAAGCTCTCAGAATTACACACAGTGGCTGAAGCCATTTTTTAGCAGGTGGAAAGCATATATCACAGCCACAGAGAGTTGTTTCCTGAGACCTTAACAATTATTTGCTCATTCTAATGGTCAACCCCTCACTGAGAGGCAAAGACAAAATGGTTTCCAGGAGAATGGACAGAAACCCTATCTCCCATAACCCGTCAGGGCTCCCTACCTGCTCATTGACAGGATTTAGTTCAAAGGTTTCACTGTTAAGTGTGCATCTGATTGAAGAGGCAACCCAAACAGGCTATGTGTGAGCAATAAGCCTGTTTATCCACCTGGGTGCTAGCAGGCTGAGTCCAAAAAAGGAGTCAGCATGGAGGTGGGAAGCAGAGCAGGCTTTATAAGCCGGGGCAAGGAGTGGGAAGTTACAGCTCAGGGTTGGTTGGTGTTGACTCTGTGGGTTGACTGGTCAGCTGGACAGGAACCTGTTGTCTTTCTTCTTTGTGGTTTCTTATTGTCTCAGACTTTCAGGCTCCAGGAAGCCATCTGGAGGCATATGTGCGGGTTACAAAGTTCATAATGGCTTGACAGCAGTGCTGCCATCTTTGCAGGACCTAACATCCACTTAGAAGATGAAAATGCAGAATCTCAGAGCACCCAGTTCCCTTTCTCTAAAGAGTCCAAGATGTTGTCAGGACAACTTGATCCTTCCAAGGACTGTTTAGTGTGAAGAAATCTCCTAGGGCTTATTATAGCAGAGTCTTAAATGACAGCATCCGTGGGAATCACTCAGAGGGTTTGTTAAAACATAGATTGTTGGGCTCTAGCCCCGGAGTGTCTGAGCAGGCCTGGGAAGCAGGAATGACAATCTGTATTTCTACCAATTTTCCAGGTGATGCTGATGCCACTGGCCCAGGGACCCCACTTTGAGAACCACTGGATTTAATGGGAAAGGAGCCATATTGCAAGATGGCGCAGCACCCAGTGCTGTGCTCCTCCTAAAGAACTATTATCCAAAAAGCAGGCCCTGTAGGGCTGGCTGCTGACCTGAGGCATTTGTGAGAGTCAGCCCCAGGGTTCCCAGAAGATGTGGCCCCAGTTAACCTGGGGTCAGAGGTGGCTCTGGCAAGTGTCCCTCTCCCACCTGCCCTTTTCACAGGCCTGCACTCAGGGCCTTAGCAGTTGGAAGCATGTGGTGACAGTCACTAGGTCATCATTGACTTTCCTCAGGGTTCTGTGGCAAAAGCCCCACGTGTTAGTTCCAGGCCACTCCCAGCAATTCAGTTCCTCAGAAAAGACCCTACCTCTTGACACACAGGGTGAGAAAGAAGCTAAGAAAATGTAGAAGCTGGCATTGGAGTAGAAGGCATGGGCAGGGGAACGACCCTTCCCACCCCCACTGCCCACAGACCTGGCCGTTCCACTCCACACTGTCCCCTCAGCATGGGGGAAGTGTCTCCAGGCCACATGCACAGGGAAACTCCCACAGCTAAAGTAGCCTGCTCTTTCTCCAATTAAGACTCCTCTCTGTTTCACTCATTAACCACCTCTGGCCTGTTCCTGCTTCTGGAGCTTCATTGCATATTTTAAAGGAGCCAACAGCCTCTCTTCAGCCAAAGTCACAAAGGGTCCCAGGCTGTAAATTAGGTGGGGCTCAAGGGCAGCCACTCCTGGGTTCTAAGTCACCACAGCCACACTTCTGTTGAGGCCCTTAGGAATTCCTGGCCACCACACAGTCACCTGGTGAGCTCCATCTATTCCCTGTCACTCACGGATTCTCTCCTCTGCTCAGTGCGGTCTTCCTCCCACCCACAGGTAAGCTCCAAGGCTTGATCCTTCACAGCCCATCACACCTGGCGCATGCCTCAGTTTACCCCTCATCACCCAGCTCAGTGACTGAGACTGTCTCTCTCACTAGACTGCAGGTTCCCTAAAGCCTGGGACTTGGTCTTTTTGTCTCTGCCACCCCAAAGTGCAAGGACTCAGAAGCCCTCAGAAGATGAACATTGAATGAATGAATGAATGATGAACAAATGGACGGACATGCAAAAGTGCTGCCCACGGATCTGGCATCTCCCCAGAGGAGGTGAGACGTGGCCATAACGAGCTTCCTTGTCAAGAGCCCAAGAGCCCGGCACTGACAGCTCCTGGCAACGGGTGGCTTACAGCCAGGAACTGTTCCAGCACTTCAGAGCTCAGAGGAACTGCAGCCAGCTTGTTCTCTAGCACTAATGCAATAAAAACACCTGTCTCTGGGAAACAAAAATATCATGCATTATTCAGCAACAATCTTTAGAGCCCAGGAAACCACACTGGAAAGGATCAATCACTGAGAAATTGGTACCAAAATGCGGTATTTTTAAAGTGATGGGCTGTTGTTTCTTAAAATGAACAACAAAAGATCCCAGGGAAACACGCTGAGCTGGAGCTCTCTGAGGACTCTCAGCATGGCCAGAGCCATCAGTGTCCCTGGTCAAACACAGAAGGAGAGGGGTTCCTGGATCTGGAGGAGGCTCTGGGCGGGGGAATCATAGCCAAGATGCACCATCCTCTCTGATCTATGAGCCCCTTCTGCTTCCACAAGGCCAGCCCCGGCCTGGGGAGCTCAGGCCCTGAGTGAGTCTCCACCTCCCACATCCACCTGCTTGTGGGTGCACTTCTGTGGGGATCTCACCCTCACTCCCCTGCCCCCATGATCCCAGATCCCACTCATAAAACCTAAACATTCTCTGCATCTTTCTCAGGAGTCTGGAATCATGATCAGTAATTCCGGACTTTTTTAGAAAATGTCAAAGCCAAAGCCAGGCCATGGGGCCTGAGGCAGCATCACCCTCTGAATTCCGAGCACTGGGCACCAAGAACACCAGGGGACACAGACTCAGAAAGGGCCAAGTCAGTTTCCTAAAGTGCTACAATTGCTCACTTCCTGGCAGCTGTGACGCCAGCAAGCTCTCCACCAACCCCAGGGAGTAAGTGTCATGCAAGTAATACCAATTTACCACCCACACACTTGAATAGACAGGAAGTACATGAGGTCAGTAGCATTTGACACTTACCGAGGGAGGCGCTGCTGAGAGGCCTGGGACAAGCAAGAGGGAAGAACAGGCTCCGGACGACTGTGAGGGTGGTGCCCCCACCAGCACCCAGACCACCTCCCAGGCCCCGTGTACGCGGAGACTGAGTGAGGACTTCCCAGAGTCTGCAGGTGGCACCCACCCTGTCCTGGGAAGGAAAGTGACAGTCACCCAAGGCTGGGCTGACCAGCCAGGGTCACTGCCACCCTCACACTGCATCTCACTATTCCCTAGAAGGCCCTGCAGGACTGCCCCATCCTTTCTCTGGCCACGTCTGCATCAGGGATTCCAGGACCATCCCCAGGTTCGGAGCTGCCAGGACTCAGGCTGCAATCTATTACAGTGAAAGGACAAAGTGCGAAACAGCAAAGAGAAGGCACAAGGGGAACCAGGCACATGCTTCCAGAGTCCTCTTCCTGGGGAGCTGTGCAGCACAGGTTTAAATCCCCAGTGATGAGCTGTGGCAACACATGGGAGTGCTGTCCATGAGGGACACTCACTGGAGACTCGGCGCCCAGGGTTTACTGGGGTCACATCAGCACCTGTGCCTGGCGTGGTAAAAATCCCAGACTCTCAGAGGGAAAGCAGCTCCTCAGCATAAACCCTACTGTTTGCACCTGCAGCGGGCAGGGTGAGGCCCTCTCACCAGTCGGTGAATCAGTGTAGGGACCTGTTTACCATAAAGCTCCCAGGCTCCCGTGAGGGCCAACCTTGCCAGCAGGTTGAGCCTCTTCACAGGGAAAGCATCTTTGGCCTTCACGGTTAATTGTTCCGCTCACAGTCACTGCCCCCTGACACATGAGCTCCCAGCAGCACCTTGACCTCCTGCAGACTCAGCCTGGCCCCACTCTCACCTCCATCCGTGCACAGCTGGCTCCTCAGTGGCATCAGAGCTCAGGTCAATGTTACCTCCTCATAGCCACCCGGTCTACAGTAGCCTGCTTCCTGCTTACCACCCTCCCCACGCTGTTCTCAAGTGTTCTTATTGGTTTATTACCTGCCCTTGCTGGGATGCCAGTTCCCAGAGCACAGGAGCCTGGTCTGTACCCCGAGATCCTAACCAGTGTCTGCACATCATGAATGCATGTGTGATGGTTACTACCAAGTGTCAACTTGATTGGATGGAAGGGTACAAAGTATTGATCCTGGGCGTGTCTGTGAGGATGTTGCTAACAGATTGACATGTGAGTCAAAGGCTGGGAAAGGCAGACCCACCCTCAGTCTGGGTGGGCACCATCTAATCAGCGGCCAGTGTGGCTAGGATATAATCAGACAGAAAAATGTGAAAAGAGAGACTGGCCTGCCTCCCAGCCTACGTCTTCCTCCCATGCTGGACGCTTCCTGCCCTTGAACATTGGACTCCAAGTTCTTCAGTTTTGGAACTTGGACTGGCTCTCCTTGCTCCTCAACCTGCCGATGGCCTATTGTGGGACCCTGTGATCGTGCAAGTTAATACTTAATAAACTCTCCTTTATATATATATATATATATTCCATTAGTTCTGTCCCTCCAGAGAACCCTGACTCATACAGCACCTAAGAAGAGGGGCGTTAATAAATACCCGAGTGAGTGAGATTAAAAGTGCTCTGGAAGTGAGGTGTGAATACACTCCTGTGCTGGGATTCTTCTCGGAGGGCCTGGCTGTAGCCTTCACCGCAAGCTGAGGCATCCCAGGGCCACGCTGCCTCTGGCCTCACTTCCTGCTCCCCTGCCCCTCACTCCGCATACCCAGCATCTGGGCCCTGACTGCCCCTCCCTACAACCTTCATCTGCCCAAGATCCCATGGGGCTAATGTGTGCCTTTATGTTTGCCCAGGTGTCACCTCAGCAAGGCCTTGCTTGACCATATAATTTAAATGGAACCTTCTCAGCCTTGACGGCCTCCTCCAGTTCCCAGGGCGCTTTTAATCTCATTCACTCGGGTATTTATTAACGCCCCTCTTCTCATGTGCTGTGTTAGTCAGGGTTCTTTAGAGGGACGATGCCATGACTGCATTCATCCAAGGCATGTTCAGACTTCTAACAGTTTCCATGCTTATTTATCATGGGCATCGTTTGTCAGTCATCCCTGACTAGAATGAAAGCTCAAATAAAGCAGTGGCTTTAACAAATCCCCAGCGAGTCTTCCATAAATATTTGCTAAGTCGGTGAGTGACTCCGTGGTGTCACGTCTGATGTCACCGAGCACTGAGAGACTCACTGAGATGCCGGCAGATCAGAGGCTCAGCCTGGTGCCTGCCGAGGGTGCTGCCGCACCCGTCACCTGTTACCTGCCTTGGCCGACACTGAGCACCTCAGGAGTGCTGAGTGACCTTTACAAATAGGGTCTGAACTGGACCTGAGCAGCAGGTGGGCATTGGTGGCAGAGGGGAGGGAGCAGCAGGTTAGAAACAGAGGCTGGCACACAGGTGCAGGGTAGACAGACAGGTGTCCCTCTAGGGACAGTGAAAGTAGTGGTTTCAAGGGTGCCAGGTTTAGAGAGTGAGAGATGTTGGAGACGAGAGCTGGGGACAGACTTCTGGTTCCAAAATGATGACATGGAGCTGGGCGTGACGGCTCATACCTGTAATCTCAGCACTTTGGGAGGCCGAGGCAGGCAGATGGTCAGGAGTTCAAGACCACGCAGCCAACATGGCAAAACCCCATCTACACTAAAAATACATATATTAGCCAGGAGTGGTGGCAGGTACCTGTAATCCCAGCTACTTGGAAGGCTGAAGCAGGAGAATCACTTGAACCTAGGAGGCAGAGGCCACAGTGAGATCACACCACTGCACTGCAGGCTGGGTGACAGAGTGAGACTCCATCTCAATTTAAAAAAAAAAAATGGTGACATAGAAGCAAGCTGGCTTCACTCTCCCCCATCTCCACCCACTGCCATAGAAAACTAAAAACAAATATACAGGGCCAAGATTATCACCAGCAATATCCTAGACCTCAAATATGAGGATGGGTCACTTCCCAGGGCCACAGGGAAGTGTCAAAACTCTGAACAGATGGTAAGAGAATCAAATTTTCGTGTCCATGATGCCCCTGCCTTCCATGGCCCAGCATCAAGTGCACAAAACATTTCCCATCTCAGTTTCTGCACTGGAAAAAGTGAGCTTGAGGTGGACAATTACCTTCCCCACCATCTTAGAGTCCCTGGCAGGAAACGTGTCTTTGTCTCAACCCATGGACGCATCGAGAGACTGCCTGAAAGGAGAATATCCCCGAGGACAGCCAGAGACAAAGCAGGGGTATCGGACTACCATCCCCAGCCCTGAAAACTCTGCTCTATAACTCAGCCCAAGGAGACACCAAGCCAGAGTGAGCATTCAGCAGCACGATGCTATCAGAGGTATGTTCCACAGGAGCCCTGGGCACAAGCCAAGCCAGCCTTCCACACTACCAGATATCCCCTTTGGGACCTTCCCCATTTAGACAGGCAGCACTCCGATAGTTTGCTAGAGCCAAGGCAAACCTGAAGTTAAGGGATCATCTACTGCTAAAAAGAGATGGCAACCTAGCACAAAAAAAAAAAGAAGAAGAAATTCAACAGGTAAATTATAAAGCATCTCCAAGTAAACATACCCAATAGAAAACAAGCCAAGCCAGATAGAGAAGACTGCAATAAATAACCTTTCAGTGCAAAGGCATAAATATACATTCAAAAGAAACAACAGCAAACAGGGAACCATGGTCTTTCCACATGGACAAAGCAGGAAAGCAGTGACTGGCTCCAGATGAAACAGTGATATGAGCTCTCTTACCAAGAATCCAAAATTATAGTTTTAAAGAAACTCAGTGATCTCCAACATCACATCTAAGACATTTGTCAGAGAAATTTAACTAAAACACTGAAATAATTTTTTAAATCAAACAGAAATCTTAGAAGTGAGAAATACATTTATTGAACTGAAAAATTTATTAGAGGTTCTCAGCAGCAGAATGAATCAAGCAAAGAAAATAATCAGTGAGCTTGAAGACAGGCTATTTGAAATTATAGAGAAGAAAAAGGATGAAAAGAAATGAAGATCATCTACAAGATATAGAAAATTACCTCAAAAGATCAAATCAAAGGATTTTTTAAAAATTGTTGAGAGAAGGGCTCACCTTCATTGTTCCAGCTGGAGTGTGGTGGTGCAATCATGGCTTACTGCAGCCTTGACCACCCAAGCTAAAAGGATCCTCCCACCTCAACCTGCTGAGTAGCTGAACTACAGGCATGCAACCACCATGCCCAGCTAATTTATTTAGAGTTTTGTAGACACAGGGTCACACTATGTTGCCCAGGCTGGTCTCGAACTCCTGGGCTCAAGCAATCTTCTCACTCCCACGTCAGCCTCCCAGAGTACCAGGATTACAGATATGAGCCACCACACCTGGCTCAAATCTAAAAATTATTGGTGTTCAAGAGGAAGTTGAACGAGAGCAAGGAGTAGAAAGGTTATTCAAAGAAATAATACAAAAAACTTTTCAAAACTTGAGAAAGATATAAATGTCCTGTTATTGTTAGGCTTTGTGTCCCCACCCAAATCTCATCTTGAATTATAATCCCCATAATCCCCATGTATCAATGGAAAAAGGAGGTAATTGAGGTAACTGGACCAAGGGGGTGGTTTTCCCCATGCTGTTCTCATTATAGTGAGTGAGTTCTCATGAGATCTGACAGTTTTATAAGTGTGAGTAGTTTCTCCTGTGCTTGTTCTCCCTCAGGCTGCCTTGTGAAGAAGGTGCCTTGCTTCCTCTTTGCCATCTGCCATGATTGTAAGTTTCCTGAGGCCTCCCCAGACATGTGGAACTGTAAGTCAATTAAACCTCTTTCCTTTATAAATTACCCAGTCTCAGGCAGTTCTTTATAGTGGTGTGAGAATGGACTAATACAATCCAGATAGAGGAAGATCGGAGAACACCAAACATATTTGACCCAAATAAAACTACCCCAAGGCATAAACTCTCAAAGGTCAAGGACAAAGAAAGGACCCTAAAAGCAGCAAGAGAGAATAAGCAAATAACACAGAAAAGAATTCCAATTTGTCTGGCAACAGACTTCTCAATGGAAACTATGCAGCCCAGGAGGGTATGGGACAAAATTTTCCAAGTGCTAAAAGAAAAAACCTGCCATCCAAGAACACTGTACCTAGCAAAGCTTATTCTTCAAATATGAGGGAAAGATAAAGTCTTTCTCAGGCAAGCAATAGCTAGGAGAATTCACCACCATCAGACCTGTTTTACAAGAAATACTAAGGGGAGTTCTTAAATCTGAAAGAAAAAAAAGATGCCACACATATAAAAAAGAATGAAATCATGTCCCTTGCAGCAACGTGGATGCAGCTGGAGGCCACTATCTTAAGCAAATTAATGCAGGATTAAAAAAAAAAACTCTTTAAAACTCTCACTTATAAGTGAGAGTTAAACACTGGGTACTCATGGACATAAAGATGGGCCCAATAGACACTGGGGACTACTATAGGGAAAGGGAGGGAGGGGTCAATAGTTCAAAAACCATATGCTTAGTACCTGGGTGTTGTGATCAATTGTATCCCAAACTTCAGCATCACAAAACATACCCATGTACCAAATCTGCACATGTACCCTCTAAATCTAAAATAAAAGTTGAAATTATAAGAAAATTAAATAAGACTTCAAAAAGACTACCAACATGCAAAAAGAAAATATTTGAAGATACAAACCCTAATGGTAAAATTCAATACAATAACAACCCCAGAATACTCCAGTACCATAATTGTGATATGCAATCCATTCATAACTCTAGTATGAAGCCTAGAAGACAAATCTATCAAAAACAAAAGTAGCTACAGCAACCAGCTGAAAGATAAGCACTATAAAATATGTAAACTAAGACAAGTGTCAAAACCTGGGGACTGGAGTTAAAATGGGGTTTCTTGAATAGTGTTTTCAGTCTTGTTCTTTTTTATCTAAGTGACTATCTTTTTAAATTAATTAGTTACATCTACAAGATGTTTTTTGTAAGCCTCATGCTAAACAGAATGCAAAAACCTATAACAAATATATTAAAAATAAAAAGCAACACATTAAAACATACTACCAGAGAAAATCACTTAACCACAAAGAAAGTCAGTAAGAAAAGAAAAAGGGAGGAGTTACAAAACAAACAGAAAACAAGTAAAAAAACAGCAATAGTAAGTCTTTGCTTATCAAGAATAACACTTAATGTAAATGGACTCAACTCTCCAGTTAAAACACAGAGTGGCTGAACGGATAAAGAAACAAGACTCAATTATATGCTGCCTATAAGAAACCCACCTTACCTAGAAAGACACATCAAGACTAAAAGTAAAGAGACAGAAAAAGATATTTCATGCAAACTGAAACAAAAAAGAGCAGGAGTAGCTATACTTATATCACATAAAATAGACTACACATCAAAAGACTATAAAAGAAGTCAAAGAAAGTCACTATATAAAGATAAAATTGAGTCAATTCAGCAAGAAGATATAACAATTTTAAATATCTATTCACCTAACACCAGAGCATTCAAGTTTATAAACATTAATAGATCTAAAGAGAGAGATAGACTGCAATACAGTAGTAGTAAGGGACTTCAACAGCCCACTCTTAGTGATAGATAGATCATGCAAACAGAAAATCAACAAAGAAACACAGGAGTTAAACTATACACTAAACCAAACAGGTTTAACTGACACTTACAGGACATTTCACCCAACTGCTGCAGAATACACATTATTTTCATCAGTATATGGAACCGTCTCCAGAATATATCATATCTTAAGCCATAAAACAAATCTCAACAAATTCAAAAGGTAGAAATCACATTAAGTATTTTCTAACCACAATGGAATAAAACTAGAAACCAATAAAAGAGGAAACTCAGAAACTGCACAAACACATGAAAATTAACCAGCATGCTCCTGAATGATGAATGTACAATGAAGAAATTAAGAAAGAAATTTTAAAATATGTTGAAACAAATAAAAATGGAAATGCAACATGCCAAGAGTTATGGGATACAGCAAATGCAGTACGAAGAGGGAAGTTTATAAAAAGAAACACCTGCAACACAAAAGCAGAAAGATTTCAAATAAATAACCCAACAATGCACCTCAAGAAACTAGAAAAAATGCAAAATTAATAGAAGGACAGAAATAATAAAGTTCAGAGCAGAAATAAGAGAAATTAGACTAAAAAAATACATAAGATCAATGAAATGAAAAGTTGGGTTTTGAAAAGATAAATGAAATCAACAAACCTTTAGCAAGACAAGGAAAAAAGAGAGAAGAGCCAAATAAATAAAATTGGAATTGAAAAAGAAGAAAAACATAACAACTGAGACCACAGAACTACAAATCATTAGAAACTATTATGAACAATACATCAACAAGCTGGAAAACCTAGAAGAAATGGATAAATTCCTGAACACATGCAACATACCAAGATTGAACCATGAAGAAATAGAAAAGCGAAACAAACCAATAATGAGATCAAAACTGTAAAAAACAGTCTCCCAATAAAGAAAAACCTAGGACCTGATGCTTCACTGCTGAATTCCACCAAACATTTAAAGAAAAACTAATATCAGTTCTACTCAAATGCTTAAGAAAAAAAAAAAAATCAAAGGGTAGGGAATAGTTCCAGACTCATCTATGAGGCCAGCATTACCTTGATACCAAAACCAGACAAGAATACAACAACAAAAACTACAAGCCAATATCACTGATGAGCAAAGATGCAAAAATACTCAACAAACTACTAGCAAATCAAATTCAACAATGTATTAAAAAGATCATTTACCCTGATCAAGCAGGATTCATCCCAAAGATGCAAGCATGGTTCAACACATGCAAATCAGTAAATGTGGTATATCACAGTAACACAAAAAAGAAACAAAACCATAAGATCATTTCAATAGATGCTTAAAAAGCATTTGATAAAATTCAACATCCCTCATAATAACTGGGAATAAAAGGAACATATCTCAAAATAACAAAGTCCATAAATGACAAACCCACAGCCAACCTCACACTGAATGGGGAAAATTGAAAGTCTTTTCTGGAAGATCAAACAAGACAAAGATGCCCACTTTCACCACTTTTATTCAACATAATATTAGAGGCTGAGCATGGTGGCTCATACCTGTAATCCCAAACTTTGGTAGGCCGAGGCAGGCAGATCACTTGGGTTCAGAAGTTTGGGAAACCAGCCTGGCCAACATGGTGAACCCTATCGCTACTAAAAATACAAAAATTAGCTGGGTATAGTGGCACACATCTGTAGTCCCAGCCACTTGGGAGGCTGAGGTGGGAAGTTTGGATGAGCCAGGAGGTAGAGGCTGCAGTGAGCCGAGATCACGCCACTGCACTCCAGCCTAGGTGACAGAGCGAGACTCTGTCTCAAAACAAAACAAAACCAAAACAAACAAACAAACAAACAAAAAGAACATAATACTAAAAGTCCTGACCAGAGCAACTAAGCTAGAGAAAGAAATAAAGAACATCCACATTGTAAAGGAAGAAGTCAAATTATTCTTGCTTGCAGATGAAATGATTTTATATGTAGAAAAACCTAAAGACTCCACCAAAGAAACTATTTGAACTGATAAACAAATTCAGGAAAGCTGCAGGATACAAAATCAATGTACAAAAATCAGTAGCATTTATATGCACCAGCAGTGAACAATTTCAAAAAGAAATAAAGAAAGCAATCCCATTTACAATAGCTACAAAAAATATAAAATTCCCAAGAATCAATTTAACCAAAGATGTGAACAATCTATACAAAGTAAACTATAAAACACTGATGAAAGAAATTGAAGAGGACACCAAAAAATAGAAAGATATTCCATGTTCATGGATTGGAAGAGTTAATATCATTAAAATGACAATACTACCCAAAGCACATTACAGGTTCAACACAATCTCTATCAAAATACCAGTGACATTCTTCACAGAAATAGAAAAACAATCCTAAAATTCATATAACCACAAAAGATCCTGAATAACCAAAGCCAACCTGAGCAAAAAGCACAAAGCTGGAGGTATCACATTATCTGACTTCAATACACTGCAACACTTGGCAAGCAAATAGGCCTGGTATTGGCCTTAAAACAGACACATAAACCAATGGAACAGAATGGAGATCCAAATAAAAATTCACACATTTACAATCAACTCACTTTTCCCAAAGTCATCAAGAACACACGATGTGGAAAAGGCAGTCCCTTTAATAAATGATTCTGGGAAAACTGCATAACCATATGTGGAGGAATGCAACTAGACTCCTATCTCTCCCACATACAAAAATAAAATCAAAATGGATTAAAGAGTTAAATATAAGACCTGACGCTATGAAACTACTAGAAGAAAACACTGAGGAAATGCCCCAGGACTTTGGTCTGGGCAAATATTTTTTGGGTAAGACTTCAAAGGCATAGGCAACAAAAGCAAAAATAGACAACTGGGATTACAGCAGGCTAAAAAAAAAAAAAAAACTTCTGCACAGCAAAGAAAGCAACAAAGTAGAGACAACCCACAGAATGGGAGAAAATATTGACAAACTATCTGTCTAACAAGGATTAGAAACCAAAGTATATAAGGAGCTCAAACAACTCTATAGCAAAAACAAATAAGCTGATTAGAAAAGGGGCGAAATATCCCAATAGACATTTTGCAAAAGAAGGTATACAAATAGCCAACAAGTACATGAAAAATAGTCATCATCATTAGTCGTCCAGGAAATACAAACCAAAACCACAATGAGCTGTTGTCTCACGCCTTAGCTATTTTGGCTTTTGTCTAAGGGAGTAATGGATGCTGTTGAGGATATGCAGAAAGGGGAACCTTTGTACACTGTTAAAGGAAATGTAAATTAGTACAATCACTATGGAAAACAGTACGGAGGTTCTTCAGAAAACCAGTTTTCTATGACCCAGCAATTCCACTCCTACTGGGTATATATCCAAAAGAAAATAAATCAATATATTAAGTGGTATCTGCACGTCCATATTTGATGCAGCACCAGTCACAACAGCCAAAATATGGAATCAACCTAAATGCTCATCAGTGGATGAATGGATAAGAAAATGTGGTGCATAGACACAGTGGAGTACTATTCAGCCATAAAAAATAATGAGATCCTGTCATTTGCAGCAATATAGATGGAACTGGAGGTCATTAAGTGAAACACACCAAGCACAGAAAGACAAACATCACATGTGTTCTCACTTCTACATGGGAGCTAAACAGGTGCGCCTCATGAAGATGGAGAGTTGGACTGGCGGTTACCGGAGCGTGGGAAGCGCAGGGAAGAGAGGAGGAGTGGGTGCAAATATGCAGTTCTATATAAGCAAGAAGACCTGGTGTTTCGTAGATCAGCAGGGTGCTGCAGTTAACATTCATCTGTTCTAAATTTCAAAATAGCTAGAAGAGAACAATTTGATTGTCCCCAATAGAAAGAAAAGATAAATATTTAAGGTGATGAACATCCCAATTACCCTGATTTGATTATACGAATGTATGAAATTACCACATGTGCCCCCAAAATATGTACATCTATTTTAAAAATTAAACATGTTAAACATTAACCAAAAAAAAAAAAAAAAAAAGAGCTAGGGAGACTGGCCAGTCTCTCGGGAGCTGAGGGTTGGAGTGAGCAATGGTCAGGCTCCCCCGGCCAGGTCAGCAGGGGCCAGGGAACCAGCTGTGTGGCCGATGGAAGAGGAAAGGACATGGCTTCTGACCCACAAGCATCTCATGTCACACAGGCCACTGCCCTCAAAGGTTTCCAGGGGCTGAACAAGCCCAAGAAGGCTGCAGGCTCTTGTCCATTTAATTTACGGTGTTTGGAGTTCATTACAGATAATTCTCTCTTCAATTTGCTGCTGACATATTTACTGTTTCGCTTTTCAGATTAGGAAAGATATGGAGGTGTAAAAGTAACTTCATGTCAGACCTGGGAGATTTTTAAGTTGCTGGCACTTTAAATATTTTTAGTTTAAATTCTGTAAAATGGAAATTACAATCCACAGTAAAATTTCAGTACAGGGGGCCAGTGGCCTCGGAAGTCACAGGCTCTGTCTCATATTTCAGGCCCCCTCTGTGCCCTGACCCAGGGTGGGGGGTCCCCTGTGCTCCATCAACGCCTCCAGGGTAGGCTTGCCTGACGCTCCCTCTTGCTCCAGAAGTGAAGGCCTCATTCCAGGTGTGACGTCCATGTGTTTGTCATGGCTACCCAGTAGCCCCGAGTTTTCAGGCCCTGTGGTTTGGGGGAGCTCACTGCACCCCAGAGCCAGGGTGGACTCGGGTCAGGGTGATGAGTGAATCCCCCTCTGCAGGGTCTGGCTCAGGGAGGGCACAGGCCCAGCCTGAGGCCCCATTCTCCTCCAGGCTCAGGCCCCGGTCTGAGCGGGTGGGACAGGGACTCCCGTGGGACTCAAGCCCTGCCGCAGCCATTCTGCCACCAGGGGGCAGAGTGGACCTCGGCCTGAAGCCAACACCCAGGATGCGAAGGAGGAGCTGGGCCCGGGGCTGAGCTCTGGAACAAGGCTTCTGAGCGCGAGACTTCACAGTCACCTGCGGCAGGAAGCCCCGCTTCGGCTTAGGTCCCTGCACGCTGTGATTTCTGTCACTTGCAATCGGCAGGGCTCTCACAGACGTAGGTCGGGAGATCCCCGATGGCAGTGAGGTGTGTGGGTGGAATCCCTCCCAGAGACCCCTCCCTTCCCCAGGTGGGCCCGCCCAGAGCCCGCCAGGGCACTGCTGTCATTGTTGAAAGGGTTAAGAATGCATATGTGTGTGCGTGTGCGCGTGCGTGCTCATGTGTGTACCCCTGCACAGTGCCTGGCTGTCACCTCCTGCCCCAGCCTGGGCCTGCAGCTGTGTGAACCCAGGCAGAGGGGAGGTGACCCCCTGCCAATGCCCGCTGCTTGCTGAGAACCCGCTGGGGCTGGGCTGAGCACTGAGGGCGTCGCTGGCAGAGGCTCTGGCACATCCTGTGCTTTGCCCCGTGGAGGGGTAGCTCCAGAGCATCCTGAATGGGGCAGGGGTTACAAGGCAGCAGCCAGCCAGGGGAAGGGACGGCCCACTTGTTTCCTTCTGCTACAGGGTCCACAGCTGTGTTCGGGGCTGTGCTGTGGCCAGGGCCCTTTTCTTCCTCTTTTAAAAATTCCGACGTCATTTGGAAAATCTGAATGGTCTTATCTGCCTATTTTGTAAGTTGAGGATAATGGCCCCTCTCCCAGGATCTTGGGAGAGTGAGACGAGGTCACGGACATCACCGCCACAGTGTCTGCACGTGGTGTCAGTAACGCCAGTGCCCTCTAGATCCTCCCACTGGAATACCACATTACAGCTGCAAGAAAGATTCTCGCTGTTGCGAAATGCCTGGCTTCCTCACTCCCAAGTCATGGGGGAGTGACCGGAGCCAGAATTACTAATAGGATCATCGCTTTAGTGAATAAAGCCAATTTGTAATGAAAATTTAATACAACAACAAGAAAATCAATGTTTATGATGCCTGAGGATGGCAGGTCTCTTAAATCAGGCAGGCATCTGCCTGGCACCTTTGTCTCTAGTGGGAGAGTCAGTTCAATTCCAGTTACGTCTAAATTGTCAGGAACTCGAAGGGACATATTTAAAGGTGGATTACTGTACTTTAAATTTGCTCTGGGTGTCTCCTCTCCCCCCTCTGGTCAGGCCCCCAATTCCTATCTTTTCGGAATCAGTTCCTATGACTCTTGGCAGAAGGCTCCACTGCAGGACAGGGCAGCAGGGCTGGGTGTCCGCTTTCCCCACACCTGCCCCTGCAGCAGGAAAGCAGGCCCAGGTGTCTCCCGAGGAACCTGAATGTCAGGGGTCCGGGGAGACGGGCAAGTGTGGGAAGCAGAGGTCACCTCTGGAGTAGACGGGTCTGGAGGTTGGAACAGCAGGGAAGAAGTCCTCACTCCTCACCTTCCAGAGACCAGGGCAGCCACAGCCCAACCCACACCTGCCTCCCCCTCCACCCCTCTCCCCTGCTCACTCTGCTCCAGCCTCAGACGCCTCCTTCTGGGGGCTTGACCTCAGGGTCTTTGTGCTCGCCATCCTCTGCCTGGGAAGCTCTCCTTCCCTGCTTCATTCCTCGAGTCTCCGCGTGAATGTCTGTCCCCAGGCACCCTGGGGCACAATGCAGGCCCTTGAGTGCTGCTCCCCCACAGACAACAATCAGAAAGCTGCAGGACTGCAAATGTGCAACTTACCTTGAGTCAGCGGGAACTGGGACTGACCTGGAACCTAGGGAGGGAAAGAGGCAGGCGCCTGCAGGAAGAAGAGGCCGAGCACCTGCCTGGGATGGATGGCGCCAGGGAAGCAGCCTGGGAGGCTGAAGTGGAAATGCAAACATGCTCAGCGTGGACTGCGGCTGGTGGGAGACTCTGAGGCACACGTGGCAGCAGACCTGGGGCTCCGCACTGCAGGTTTCAGGCCTCTTCTCCAGGAAACCCAGCAACAGTCCACAGGGAGGACTGGGGCCCATCCTGAGCAGCACTGCAGTGGGGAGGGCTGGGGCGCTGTCGAGTCACCACCCAGGGCAGACAGGACCACAGTGCCAGTGCTGGGGGCCCCGGTGGATCCCACTGCACATAGGGAGGGGAACAGGGAAACCTGGGAGAGGGGCAGGGATCCACTTTCACAGCCCCCCACTCCCTGTGAGTAAAGCCTAACCAGAGCATCAGGGAATGTGCCCCCATGTCCCACCACCATGATAAGAAGCCATGGATAAGATTATCAGTGGAAGGCAGCAGCTCTGAAGAGCAGGATGGAATTGGGGACCCAAGGCAAAAAGGGCGACAAATGCAAGGTGCCTCATGTCTCTACAGGAGTGTGACGTCTCCAGTGGAGCAAGGTAACCATGGCAACCACAAACTGCCAACCCAACTGGGCTCCTGCCTATGTCAGCACAGGCTCTCGCCCGAGGGGCCCAGCAGAAGGAAAAATCCCACAAGGAGTGGAACAAGATCAGAAAGTCTAAAATGCCTATCATTGGAATCACAGAAGGAGAAGAAAGAGAATGGTAAAAGAGGAATATCTGAAAGAATGATTGCTGAGAATTTACCAAAACTCATGACAACAAATGACAAATCGAAGTAACTACAGAACACCAAGAAAGACGAACAATGACAGCACCAAAAACAGCCCTGAGGCACACCGCATTCCACCTGCCCAAAACCAGACAGAACCAGGCACA
>NW_022437224.1:41708-49009 GCF_009761245.1 Sapajus apella
GGCACGCCGCATTCCACCTGCCCAAAACCAGACAGAGCGAGGCACGCAGCATTCCACCTGCCCAAAACCAGACAGAACCAGGCACACTGCATTCCACCAGCCCAAAACCAGACAGAACCAGGCACACCGCATTCCACCTGCTCAAAGCCAGACAGAGGGAAAATCTCAAACACAACCAGAAAGGGAGCGGACAGGAAGCATTACCTCCGGAGAAACAGGGATACAAGTTATAGAATACTTCTCCCAGAAATTATGCAAGCTTTTTCTCATATGTTTGTCGGCCACATGTATGTCTTCTTATGAGAAGTGTCTGTTCATGTCTTTTGACCACTTGTTAATGGGGTTGTTTGGTTTTTTCTTATAAATGTGTTTAAGTTCCTTGTAGACCCTGGATATTCGACCTTTATCAGATGGATAGATTGCAAAAATTTTCTCCCCTTCCGTGGGTTGTCTGTTCACTCCAATGGCAGTTTCTTTTGCTGTGCAGAAGCTCTTTCGTTTCATTAGATCCCATTTGTCAATTTTTGCTTTTGTTGCAATTGCTTTTAGCATTTTCATCATGATATCTTTGCCTGTGCCCATGTCCTGAATGGTATTGCCTAGGTTTTCTTCTAGGGGTTTTATAGTTTTAAGTTTTACATTTAAGTCTTTAAAATTCAACATCACTGATCATTAGAAAAATCACAATAAGATACTATCTCATGCCAGTTAGAATGGCTATTACTAAAAAGTCAAAAATCAACAGATGCTTGTAAGGTTGCAGAGAAAAAGGAATGCTTTCACACTGTTGGTGAGAGTGTAAATTAGTTCAACCATTATGGAACACAGTGTGGCGATCCCTCAAAGACCTAGAGGCAGAAATGCCACTTGACCCAACAATCCCATTGCTGGGTATATACCCAAAAGAACATAAATCATTCTATTATAAAGATACATGCATGCGTATGTTCACCCCAGCACTATTCACAATAGCAAAGACAGGGAATCAACATAAATGCCCATTAATAATAGACTGGATAAAGAAAATGTGGTACATATACACCATGGAATACTATGCAGCCATAAAAAGGAACGAGATCGTGTGCTTTGCAGGGACAGGGATTGAGTCAGAAGTCATTATCCTCAGTAAACTAACAGAGGAACAGAAAACCAAATGCTGCATGTCCACACTTCTAAGTAGTAGCTGAATGATGAGAACACATGGACACACGGTGGGGAACAACATGCACTGGGGCCTGTCGGAGAAGGAGTGAAGGGGGAGAGAGAGCTTCAGGAAGAGTAGCTAATGCATGCTGGGCTTAATATCTACATGAAGAGATGATCTGCGCAGTAAACCACCGCGACACACGTTTACCTGTGTAACAAAGCCGCACATCCTGCACGTGGACCCCCGCACTTAAAAGTTGAAGAAAGAAGAAAAAGAAATTATGCAAGCAAAAAGACAAGTCATGAACATCTTTAAAGTACTAAAAGAATAAAAAGCTCTCAGAATTCTACATCTATTGAAAGTATCCTTCAAAAATGAAGGAGAAAGAAAGACTCTCCCAGGTAAATAAAACTGAGGCATCCACTCAGCAGACCTGCCCTGTGGGAAACAGTAAGAGAAGTTCTCCAAGCAAAGGGAATATGACATAGGTCAGAAACATGGAGTGAAAAAGTTATAAATATCATAATAATGGAATAAATGAAGATAACATATCTGTTTTTTCTTATGTTTAACTGCTCTGAAAGATCGATGACTAAGTGATAACAGTGCTGTGGCTGGAATCTTGTGTCCCCCATACAATTCATCTTTCGAAATCCTAACCCCTGAAGTGGTGTCATTAGGAGGTGGGGTCTTTGGCAGGTGATGAGGTCATGAGGGTGGAGGAGCCTTCATGAGTGGGATTAGTGGCCTCATAAAAGGGACCCCAGAGAGCTGCCTTCCCCTTCTGCCATTGAGGACACAGTGAGAAGCTGCTACTGTGAGCCAGGAAGTGGGCTCTCACCAGATGCCAAACCTGCCCATGCCTTGATCTGAGACTTCCCACCGTCAAAACTGAGAAACAAGTATTTGTGTTTAGAAGCCACCAAGCCTATGGTATTTTGTTAGAGCAGCCCAAACAGACTAAGACACACAGTAACGATGGATCATGTGTATAACACGGAAAATTGAAGTGCGTGGGAACAATAGTGGCAGAGGGATGGTGGGGGTGGGGGACACCCCACTGCAAGGTCTGCATGCTTCCAGTGAAGCTACAGTCTGTTACTTGGAGTTGGACCCAGGAGATTTAAAAAATTAATGTTACAAACCACAATTCATGACCAAATTTTTCAAAACAAGTTCTACATAATGCCAACTGAAAGAATGAAATGGAATAATAACAAATGCACCATTAAACTCAGGCAAGGGAGAAAGAAAAGGAAGAAACAGAACAAATGGAAACATACAAGACAACTGACAAGATGATAGTTATTACTCTCATTCCATCAATAATCCTTTTAAATGTAGGAGGTCAAAGCCACCAGTTAGCATGCAGAGATTGCCAGACTGGACAGAAACAGGCAAGCATCAAATACATGCTGTTTACAAAAAACCCACTTTAAACATGAAAACGTACATCTGTCAGGAGTCAAACAAGGAAAAGGAATACTCTGCTAACACTGTCTGAAAGAAAGCTGGAGTGAAATACTGACTTCAGGCCAAGTGGATTTCAGAATAAGGAGAGTCTATACTGACAAACAGGTGCATTTTCCAGGAAGACACGACTGTCCTAAATATTCACCCCTCACAACAGAACTTCAAATTCCATGAGGCAAAAACTGATAGAACTGAAAGGAAAAACTGAGAAATCACAATTAGAGGAGGACGCGCCTCTTCTGCACTCTCAGGAATTGATAAAACAAGTAGGCAGAAAATCGGTAAGGCTATTGATGACCCCAGCAGCGTTATCAACCACCCTGACTTAATAGACATTCCACAACAGTGTAGTTAGTAACTGCAGAATGAGCATCCTTCTCAAGTGCACAGAGACGCCCGTTAAGTCAGGCCATAACAATGAAAACATAAATCATGAAAGTGTTCTTGAGCCATAATGGAATTCAAGTGGAAATCAATAACAAAAATACATCTGGAAAACCCCCAAATATTTGGAAATTAAACAACACATATCTAAATAATCTAAAGTCAAATAGAAAGTCTCAAAAAAATTAAGCATATATAAATATACATAATAAATGAATATACAAATAGACACATAAAATATGAAAAGATGTGAGTTGCATTTAAAGCAGTACTGGAGTTTTAGACCATCACAAGCACAGAATAAAAAGAAGAAACCACCATTATTGACTTAACTACCTTCTCAGCTTCATCCTGCCTCTAAGGAAGATGTGACAGTCAGTTACTCCCCAGGAGCAGCACTTCAGAATCACTTATCCGCTAAGGTAGACCTTCGAGAGAGCACACAGTCCACTTGTCGATGGGAAGCTGCCCTCCTCACAAAAGAAACCACATCCAGATGTGCCCACAGGGAGAGTCTGGGTTTGGACAGTTAGTACATTTCCTTCTCTGAATGGCTTACTATAGAATTGACTTGTTTTTTTAGTAAATAAACAAGGATGTGATTCCTAAGCAGCCAGCATCCCTCTCTCTATAGCACGGGTTAGGATCCATCTTCCCCCACTGGACTCTGGCTGGGAAGGACACTCTTAGATTTTCTGGCTTTGCTGGCCTTCCCCAACAAATAGTTGTCACTGCATAGAACATTCTGAAGATACCTGTGGTCCCTCAGACACACAAACACAAGAAAGGCTAGCAATTAAAACCCCCAAACAGGCCGGGTGTGGTGGCTCATCCCTGTAATCCCAGTACTTTGGGAGGCCAAGACAGGTGGATCACTTGAGGTCAAGAAATTGAGACCATCCTGGCCAACATGGTGAAACCCTGTCTCTACTAAAGATACAAAAATTAGCTCGGCATGGTGGCGCATGCCTGTGGTCCCAGCTACTTGAGAGGCTGAGGCAGGAGAATTGCTTGAACCCGGGAGGCAGAGGCTGCAGCAAGCAGAGATAGCACCACTGCACTCCAGTCTAAAAAAAAAACAAAACGAAAAAACCAACAATAGGGTTGAGTGAAACACAACTCTTCATCTTTGAAGCAGGAATAACCTGCCTTGGAAGGAGAGTTGTCAGTTCCTCTGTCAAGAAACAAAGCATCTGTTTCCACCCAAAGAAAGAAAACGCCTTCAATCTAGAAACTTCACTCTCTAGCAGAGGTTGCACAGTGGTGGCCACGGACACCTGTACCTCTGCAGTTTGAGAAGTATTTTTAGGGTCTGAACAGTCTGTTGTAAAATGTCTTTGAAATTGCACCAACTTTTAAGAATCAGATTTCAGGTCAAAATCTGGATTTCCGGCTTTGCTTGAAAACTCAGAAACCTGACAGCGCCGAGCCTGTGAGGAGCGGAAGGAGCCCCACCGCAGCAGCCACTGTCCTAGGTCAGGTGGGCTGCGGCTTTGTGTGCCCCAGCACATTCCCCCACTGCCTCCCTGGCCCTGCGGGCCTGCTGGCCACTGACCAGGGGCGAGAGTGCCTCTTCTTCTCCATCCACCCGGGGGATCTGGCTTCTCAAGCCCCGCTGAGCTGTGAATCCCTGGAGGACACAGTGCAGCCGGCCCTGGCGGGACCTGCACCTCCCTCCTCCAGCTCCCCCACCGCACTGCTGGCCAGGACCATGCTGACCAGTGGAGCTCCTGTAGCTGCTGCCTGGCAGGGTGGAAGCTCAGCCTCAGAGCTTTCGAGTGACTGGAGAAGGTGTCCCTCCCTCTGATGGAGGCAGCTCCTTGGCCCCTATAGGGCTGGGGAGTGAAATTCGAAGGACACTTGAAGGCCACCCCCACCCATGCCCAGTCTCAGGCTTCTGGTGAGCAAGACAGACAGTCTCCAGGGTGGGAACTGCCTCCAGATTTTTTTTTTGTTGAGAAGGGTCTCACTCTGTAGCCCAGTCTGGAGTGCAATGGTGCGACCTCAGCTCACTGCAGCCTCCACCTCCTGGCCTCAAGCCATCCTCCCACCTCAGCCTCCAGAGTAGCTGGGAACACAGGCACACGCCACCACACCTGGCTAATTTTTGTATTTTCTGTAGAGACGAGGCCTCATCATGTTGCCAGGCTGGTCTCAAACTCCTGAGTTCAAGTGATCCACCCAACTCAGCCTCCCAAAATACTGGGATTACAGGCTGAGCCACCACACCCGGCCTGCCTTCAAATTTTAAATCTCCCTGGTGACGCTCTCTGCACACCAGCCCCACAACTGCCACCCCCGGGTTGATGGATATTAACACAGTGTGACCAGAGGGCTCTGGGGTTGAGGCCCTGGAGGTAATGTCCCCTCAGGAATGACAAAAGGGACTCTAGTGAAGCTGGGAGACACAGGAGTGCTGAGTTCCTGGTGCTGGGCCCCAGGCCATGTGGGTGGTGAAGGAGCCAGGCAGAGCCACCTTAGAACCCCAGCTGTCACTGAGCATCGTCAGACACAAAAGCCAGATGACCAGGGCAGCGTCTGGCACATGGGCCTATTCTGCCAGGGCCCTGCGGTTCTAGGGGTTTTAAGTCAGCAGAGAGAAAGGGAGAACAGGCAACAGCAGACTTGAATACGACTTCCCCCTCACACCCTCTGTCACTAAACGTCCTTTAAAGCCCCTCCCCACTGGCCAAGCTCTGGCCAGGAGTTTGATGATTGAGGGGCCTGGAGTCCGTTCTGAAGATATTTCATTTCTGCATTTTGGTTGACAAGATGAATGGTCCTCCCAGACCCCCAGGGAGCACGAGGACCTCTCACCAAAGCCTCTGACACTCTTTAAAGGGCTGGGTTGGTAAAGCAATGGCAGTTGATCCTCATGCAGCCCCGGGGAGGCGCTTCAGCCCGGAGACACCAAAGGCGTCCGCTCTGCAGCTGACAGCGATTTCTGAAACAGAAATCACTCAGGCTTGCAATCCTGGCACTTTAAGAGGCTGAAGCAGGAGGATCGCTTAAGGCTAGGAGTTCAAGAGCAGCCTGGGCCACACGACAGGGCCCCATCTCTATAAAAAATACAAAAATTAGCCAGGTGTGGTGGCATGCGCTTGTGGTCCCAGCTACTTGGGAGGCTGAGGTGGGAGGACTACTTAAGCTCAGAAGCCTGAGGCTGCAGTGAACTGTGATGGTGCCACTGCACTCCAGCCTGGGTGACAGAGCAAGACCCTGTCTCTAAAAACTAACTTAACAATTTAGAAAAGAAAAATCAGCCTTGCCCAGAGTTCTCTGTAGACGCCACTGATGGAAGCTCCAATTCCACAGTCCTTTCCGTTTGCAAGTCACTGCCTCGCAGGTCCAGGGTGTGCGCCTCGCCCTGAACGTGCACACTCCACCCGTTTGGTTCATGACCACGTCCAGCTAATCAGAAACTCCTCTGGCCGAGGAAGCGGTCCTTGTTTGCGGCTCCCCCAGAGGGTGGCTCGCCCCTGAGGATGTGGCCAGGCCGTGACTGATGTGTAAGAGGGAGCCTGGGCTGAGACAGCTGCAGCCAGGGCCCCGCCCAGCTGCTGACCTCAGCGCTGCTCCGGGTCCCACTGCTGCCCGTGGACCCTCGGAACACAGGGCTCCCAGCAGGAGACGTGGAAGGGAGCCTAGCCAGTGTGGCCGGGACGAGGAGGGTCGTGTGCTCGGGGCTGGCACCACCCCAACCTCCCCACATCCCGAACCGCAGCAGTGATGACAGTGGCAATGATGGCCTCTCACTCTCCGTCCTCCCGCAAGCCCCTTAGCCCAGGAGATGCCCGCCTGGCTCCTCGTGCGTCTGAGCAGAACTTCAGGGAAGAGGGAAGAAACCCAGGCCGTAGGCACCTCCGTCTGCTGCGCTCCCCGTCGCCCTCCAGGGCCGAGGGCCTCAGTCAGCGCCACCAACGGTGGAGCAGAGGCGGCGGAGCTTTCTCATCAGCAGCTGGGAAAGGGGCTGGCGAGTGGGAGAGGCAGGGCTGGTTTTGTGACATAACCGGCTTCTGCGGAGGCCTCAGGAAACTCAGAGCCATGGCGGAAGGCGAAGGGGAAGCCGACGTGTCGCGCGAATGGAGCAGCGAAGGATGGGAGGCGCCACACACTTTTAAACAAGCAGATCTCATGAGTGGGCTCTCGCGAGAGCAGCAGCAAAGGGCTGGTGTAGGCCGTTCGGGAAGGAGCCACCTCACGATCCAGTCAGCGCCCGCCAGGCCCCGCCTCCAACACGGGGCCCCGCCTCCAACACGGGGCCCCGCCTCCAACACGGGGCCCCGCCTCCAACACG